>NW_010292760.1:11480-38100 GCF_000700745.2 Antrostomus carolinensis | reverse complement strand
GAGCCTGACGCCTGCGGGGCCGTTGTGGCCACAGCGGTTCGCGTTCAGGAACAGAATTGCCAGCCAGTAGTTTTCGTTACGCCGCACGCATGGATAGAAAAGCTCAGAGTTTATAGGCGCATAAGCAACGTCCCTGCCGCTGTACAGGTGCGCTGCTGGGTCTCCTTTGACTCCCAGGTGAAGGCGTTGCCAGAGCTTTTCTTGGCTGCAAAGAGCATCAGCCTCTTCACACTCATGAAACGTCAGTCCCGCTGTAACTGTAGTTTGTGACTGGCAACCTTTGACCGGCAAATAGGTTGAACCAACGTTTGTACCATTCACTCATTTGTCTCAGCTACACTAGTGTCTTCTACTGCTCCATGTCTGAAGTTGTCAGATGCCACAATGTGTATTTATGTTCCTGCATACAGCACCTTCCCCTCATCTTTAATGTATTGGATGCTGAATGTCAAAAACATGCATTCAGGAACTAGCCTTTCTATAACAGAACTATTACATTTTCTGTGCACTTTACATTCCAAGGTCAGTCTAGTGCCCTGGTGTTGAAAGCAAAACCATGATCTGCTTAAATCTGAGTGTTTAATGCTTTTCACTCAGCAGCCTATCATCTCCAGACCCAGGGTGTCCTCACGCACAGTGGTTGCAATACCTTTACGGACGGGTAGGACTGAGTAAGAGCTGGAATTGTAATTCTTTTCAACTAGCATGTCTCAAGTGCACTCAGATACTTGTTTCCTTCATTAGAAATGAGTGATTTTCTTTTTGAGTGTATTGAGTGGGCAACAGAGACAACATCAAAATTATGCCAATAGCCTTTCTGGTAGCAAGACTCACTATGGGCCAGCTGAAAGAGTAACTAAGTTATGAGGTTTCTGTTCGGTAAGGAAGTCTGTGTTGAGGCTGTATGGGAAAAGCATGAACACAATGGGAAATGGTATATGTACAAAAATTTTTCATGCCACTTAAAGAATAGCTGATTTCAAGTGATAACATGTATAATGCGGCAGAAGGCTATGAGCTTAGAGTGGGTGTCTTGGATAAAATCATACTGTGGGAGTAATTTTTGCACTATTCTGGCAATTGCTGAGGATAAATATGCATATCTGTGAATGGCCATATAACAGGTTTGGTATGTTACCTGTAAACAGCACTTCTTATTTTTACATATTCAACCAATTTTGATCCTTCAACACAATATCTCCTTCTCATGTTGGGAAAACTTTTTGTGTACCAAGAAATACAGAAGCAAGTACAGCTTTTAATACATTCTGTTCCTCTAACAGATGAGTAAATATTCCAACCCTGTTATAAAGTTACCAAAACCCATAAGAATTTCCCAGGGTCATAGATACCAGTGTAGAAGTCCGAGAGCAGGAGTGCTTGACTTCTAGTTTCAGAATCCATGCATGAATTCACGCGTCAATAATCTCATCAGCTGTAGACTGGGTCTGCAGCAATTCCATGTGGAGGTGGGATAGGGAGGAGTACTGAAAGCACAGTATGCGTGACTACCTCTGATGTAGTTAACTGGATAACTTGGTTAATCAGGAAATGGAATAGCTTTTGCTTTTTTTAACCCCTGTGAGGAATTTGCTGTTTATCTTGTTGACTGAATCATTGTGTCTCAGAGACAGTTTGCTTACGTGGGTCTTATCCTGACCTTCAGCACAGGGATGAAGTTCACCTTTTGTCCTTTTTTTATTTCCCCATGTAATAGGGGAAGTAATCATTTGCATTCTTTTCTGCCTTTGGGTTGGGGTATTTAGGCTGCTGCTCAACAGGAAATGAACAGGAAAGAGTTTTTGTCATAGATTAATCTAAACCTTAGCTCCTGGGTGGATGGATAGGATTTTCTTTGACAGCTCAGGGGTGGGAATTTAGCACGACTGCCTATACTCTGTTCCTAAGGAAACACATTAAGCAGCTGGACATCCAACAGCAGCAGCATTTCGGGTGGAGGGACCCATCAGATGGCATTGTCTGTGTAAGTGTGGGTGCTCTCTGCCACCATTAACATGCCGTGCCACCATAATGCCAGGCAGAGAGGGCTAGTCCCCATACCCTCGCGTCTCTGAGAGGAAACTCAACTGCCCAGAAATATTTCCTGATTGAGCCAAGTTTGCTGAGACGGGAACTCGTGCAATAACCACCTGCCATAAACACATTTCTTAAGGAAACTTTCAGAGCTGCCCTATGTTCCAGCTTCTGGGCTGCGCATTTAGTGATCATCCCATGCCTTTTCCTAGTGATACACCAGTGTAAATGGGGGTTTGCTCTGCTGCACTTTTCTCCCACATCAAGTGACTGAACTTCCAATACCACACAGTTCATCACCAGAGTAGTAGCAGCGTCTGCTTTGCCATCACACTGAAGACACCATGAGATGGGCACCAGTTGCAATCAGAGAACTTAAAGCAGCCGTGAAGGCAAAGCCCCGAATTAAGTGTGTGGAGAGCTGAGTTAACAAAAAGGAAGCTCCACCAGGAGACAAGACCTTCAAAGGACAGGTTTGCATCAAAATAAATGCAGTGTAGCAACATGGAGTTAGCTCTGCTGTGCAACAGATGAACCTCATCTGGTTCTGTTGGGTTAATAGTTGACAAAGCCATGTAAGAACCTGCTGCTCTCCCCATATGAACCTGTCCCACGTGATGATGTACCACCCTCCTTCCTCCGCAGTGTCTGGTTCTTGAAAACACTATGTGATATGATGCCTCGGTCTAAGCTAGACAGTTGCTAGTAGCTTTGTGCAGACCAGGAGTTGATTTCTGACAAGCTCTCTATTCTTACTTGAGGATGCAATGGTTATGACTCTCATGAAGGATTTTGAAGCTGCGTGCACCCCTTGGAGAGTTGTGCTGCTGTAGCAACACTGCTAAAATGTGAAGAGGATCTAGGACTCAGGCCAAATCTTGCTATGAAATAAATTTATTTTTCCTTCAGCTATAGGCATAATGGAAGACTTGCCATTATAAATCATACTGTAATGGAAAATTTGCTCTTGCCCACAAATTTTCTGTAGAAACTATCTATCTGATGAAATTTTGTCTAAAAATCTTTTCCAATAAGAAATACAAAATTCTTATATGTGTAAAAAAAAAATATCTGTATCACTTATCAGCTCTAGGTGGCTTGGGAACTGCTGTGGCAGTATGCGTGCATCGTCAACAGGTATAACATGAGGTATAACCCTGACCTTCTGGGGCTTTGCCGTTAATAAAGCAGTTTCTCTTCAAGCAGTATTTTCACAGAGATCTCTACCAGTAAAACATATTTCCTCTCTCTGTTGACAGTTTGTCATTTTAATAACACCATGAAATCTCCATGAATGCGGCAATAACCATCCACCACACACCCTCACCATGGATGAGGACTGGGATCCTTGGAGATATTTAAAAGACATGTAGGCATGGCACCTAGGGACATGGTTTAATGGTGGAGTCGGTAGTATGAGGTTAACAGTTGGACTCAATGATCTTAAGGGTCTTTTCCAACCTAAATGCTTCTATGATTTTATGATCCAGTAGGTAGTGACATCAGGCTCCAGAAGAGAGAGGTCTTTAATTTCTCTCTGACATCCCAGGATCATCATCTGAACCAAATCCGAGGTGGGTGTACAGAATCCAAGTCCCAGGAGGCACAAAACTGGTTAACCTGGTTTGGGATTGATGCAGCTAACATCCTCTTTCTGCATGCTGCCACACTGATGTTTTGGTACAAGGCTATAGCCTAGAAGAGATGTTTAGTCTTGCTGAACACTGCGAGACAGCTGAGGGGACGGGCACAGAGGAACCATAAAATCCAAGAGAAACTTGCCCTCAGCCCTGCGTGCCCGGCAGTGGCTGGTGTACCAATGTGAGGAAACACAAGCAAGATGCAAAAGTCTTTTTGGGGTGGACTTGCCCAGTAAGCAGAGATCGTGCTGTGAAGGACTCCCAGTGCACAAGGCAAGGGTGAGCCTGGGAAGAAAGAAATGCAGTATTTCATCTGAAGTGGAGGATTTAGGTGCAGTTTCAGATCAACACAATGCTTTTTGCTCACAGAGTGTTGTTGGTATGAACTGAGATTTGTGGGGTACATGTTAACAAAAGCCCAGGTTTTATTGGAGTCACAAAAATCCCCCCTGCCCCAGGGAGGTTTGACAGAGTGGTTCTGCTGTGAACCTGTCACCAGGCTGGGCTGTGCCTGTGAGAAGGGACATGGGATGTGTATTGTACAAGAATTACGGGAACATTAAAGCCGCCTTTTATGTATACTGGAAACCTTTATTTGTTTGTGCAAATAGTATTCATGCAAATTATGCAGCTGCACTAATGGGAGGCACTTTAAGAATGTGTCTCTCAAAACACAGGCTCCTTTGCCAAGAAATAATGGGACTTCCTTAATTATCAGCTGTTATCTTCTGGTTTGGGGAAACTTTTGTTGCTTTACATGCTGTTGCTTCTTTTATGCTTTGACATTAATGAATTGGAATTGAAATTATGTGCTGAGGAAAACAAAGTGATCTGTATAAATAATAAAATGGAATTCTTGTGTGCATCAAAAAGAGGGGGGATCAAGCATTGTACTGAAGGAATTTGGAAACTGCTTTCACACAAACATCTTCATGGAAACTAATAGCTGGCTACAAATCACAGAAGTGGTTCAAAAGTTGGTGTTTTGAGAAATCTGTCTGAGCAGAGCTCAGAAAGTCTGGATGGTGTTGGAGGCTCTCTGTCTTAGGTAGCAAACTGTATTTTAACAGAGGAGCTTGTCTGCTTCTCTTGTCCTGCTGCTTCCAGCCATGGCTGAAATTCCAGTGGTGGTGGTACAAACCTACCAACAACAGTTTCTACACCTTAATAGTCCTTTATTCATGCTGAAGGCCTCTTGGACAAATGGTTACCCTGACAAACAGAGGAAAGTAATTTTTAACAGTGGATCTTGTAGAGGGAGCAGAGAGAAGGGAGCGTCTAGGCAACAGGGCAGTCGGATGGGTACGTGGGTCACCAGGGCATCACTGTTCAAGAGAGACTAGATGTTGTACAAGAAGCTCCCTCACCATTTCAGAGAAAGAGCAGAAGGAAACTAGCTGTAGAGGAGAAAGGAAGGGAGAGAAATGCTGCTGGGTTCAAAGAAGGAGCTAAATCCAGGATTTAGCTGAACTTCTGTGAAGGACTCCTGAACTTCTTAGAAAACTCAGTCTGAGCCCAAGCCATATTCGGGAGACATGAGGCAGAGAAATAGGAGCCCAGGCCCCAAAGAAACCAATGAGTCATTACGGATGACTGGCAGCTGTAGGGACAAATATGTCCTGAAATCCCTCCCTTACACTGCGTGGCTCTGAGTTTGCTGTGGCTTTATTAATTTGGCCAGCTGCGTCTATTTTTGTGATAGCCGAAGGGAAATGTGATTTGGGGTTGGAGCCTCTGCAAAGTCTGTTGGGCTATTTGCTGTTTGCACCTCTCCCAGGGGAGCCAGAGCTGATCCTGGGGCAGCTGGGCCAGAAAGTCTCATTTCCAGGAAGGGGCTGCAGACAGAAAAAATCCCCAACCCCCCATACTCTGAAAATGTTCCAGAGGCAGTGTCTGCATTTTGTGTTTGATTTGAACCTGAGCCCAGGACCCACATCTCAGCTGGGAGGCAGCGATCACTGCCCTGCATCTGAGACCAGTGACTTCTCCCTCTCCGCTAAAATGGTGGTCCTTTTGTGAGGGCCTCTCCAGGGCCAAGGAGTGGCAAAGGTTTGCTGTAAAGTCAAATCTATGTGTACAGACCTTCCCCATGGAGCAGACTGGAGGAGAAGCTTTCATGCAGCCAGTTTCTGGTCAACTACCAGAACCTCTGAGCATCTTATTGCCTGCCTGAAACAGGCAGGAGCCCAAGCTTGCGTAGGTGGGTGAGCTTTTCTCACACTCCACAAAGCCCTTAGGCTTATCCTGGCTGAGACAGGAAGGGTTACAGGGACCAGGAACTGACTGTGGGGATGGTCAGTGAATTAGGACCAGACACACAAGGCAGACAGCACAAAAGACTGCAGCATGCTCAAGGCAAAAGTAACTCGAAATCCCATGATTCAACATGCATCTTTTGATACAAATCCAGGAGAGAGAGCGTGGCTGTAGCTGTTTATGCTGGTTTTATGCCAACTGTTCCCAAATTACCAGTGCCCTGACTTTCATACTTCTTGGGACAGTGCCCAGCTGTTTGTGCTGGGTGCAGTATGTCACCACAGAAATGCCTGTCTTCAAAATGCGTTGAGTTCAACCAGTTGGAGTTTTGTCCAGCCAGATTTCCACTGCATTGTGTCAATGGCAACAATGCTTACTGAGAGCAGCTCTGTCTGCTTCATTTCTAGCCAGGAGGCCGTTGATGTGCTGGCGTTTCTTTGTCACAAGTGCTTTCTGTAACGCTTTAGGTTGCTATTTACTGTGCCATTTCTGCCTTCATTTTGCTGAGTATTCTGTTAGATCACTTGTACAACCGTTACTTTTTTTCCAGAGTGCACAGAGGATGGGAGCTGACCTCTTTGCCGAGCGGGTGTTTCTGAAGAGGCAGTTGAAGTACCATGGGCTTCCCTGCTTGGGCACCAAGAGCCTGGAGAGCCACAACGAGCAGTTTCAGTGCTCCCAATGGTGCACTGACAATTGATGTTCCTGGCACGTCCTAGGTCACCTGGCTCCACTGCCACACTACTTCCTTCAGGTCCTTTTCTGTTCTTTACAGTCTTATAGCAGCAACTATTGCCTGTCTAACCTGGGGCATGGGTGGCCTCAGCAGCATAGCATGGACATTTGCCTCCATTTGATGCCTTCTTTCTCCAGAGCAAGGTCTTCTCTGTGGCAATTTACAACACAGGTAATGGAGAGAGCTAAGTAGGTAAGCAGAGGGTGTTCTCGCAATAGAACTCAGAGATGGTCAGTAGAGGATCCACTCTCCAGCCCAGGAATGCAGTGGCAACACACTTGTGAGGGTAGGTACTGACCAGGCGAGCGAAGGGAAGATCGGGCCCTGACCATATTGTTTACTGCAATGCAGGATAGAGCTAGTTTGGGTAATAAAAACAATTGAAAAAAACCTACTTCTCTGCCCACAAACATATTCTGGTGTCTGAGCCAGCTCGCTCTGACCAGCACGTGCAACTACAATAATCTGGAGGATTAGGGTATGTCCAAGGTTTAGACTGTGGCCACATTTCAGCAGATTTTCACAAGCATAGCAAAAGGTCTACCCTTAACAAAGGCCATGTATTGTGACACTCAAGTCTTTGCTCCAAAGCTCATTACATTTTTTCCAGAAGAAACATGTTATTTACAAAAAAAAAAAAAAAAAGGGGGGGGGTAAAGGAACCAATTTTTTTCCCAAGCACTGTTCTTGGAAATTACCTTCTTGGCTGAAATTTTATTGAAAAACATCATCTTGGTGCAAATATTTCCTGCTTCCAGGAAAGCTTTTCTAGAGATCTTCCTCCTGTAAATGTTTATACAAACAGTTAAAGGCTGCCAAAATTATAAGCCACTAAGAAAGAGGAGGTTAGAATGGAAAACAGTGAAACCTTAATAATAGCATTGCCAACTTCACTTAATAAACAGATGCATTCAATATGGATTTTAAATAATAAGCTCTGGCTTTGATATGAAACTATTATACCACTTTTTTGCTACACAGAAAACAAAGATTTATCATATCCATGCACAATGTTGTGTATTTCCTGGCAAATATTGTATTTCTAAAATTATCCTTAAGGTTGTTTGATCAGTTGTAGGTTTGCAAGACCTTTAATGTTCCTTTCATATGATGCTTCACGTAAGGCAAGTAACTACTTGTTTTGACAGATTGTAAAAGATATGTAATTGGAAGGGGAAAAGGGCTAGTTCATACCTGTGACACTTAATGGATTTACATGCTTCTGTGAATTGGACATAAAACACTTCAGCTCATCTGTGGTTTTGTGGCTTTTTGCTTTAACTGCTCAAGAAGAAGCTCTTACCATTTTTTATCTCTGGGAAAGGAGATCTAGAGGATTAAATGATACAATCAAAGATTTATTTAACAGCAGACATCAAATCCACAGCTGAACAGTCTTGGTTAAGTTTAAATCACAGTACTATCATGTTGAGACCCCAAGAATTTTAATGGAGGTATGACTTCACATTGAGTAGTTGATAAGATAATTCACAATAGAGTCAAGTGGATGGCAAATCCTGTGCCTCTCTGAAATGGGCTGTTCAAGGAGAAGCACAGTCACAGCGGTGGGTGTTAGTGCTTCTGTCCCAGCACTGGCACACCAGCTCCCACCAGAAGACCCTGGCAGATCCTTTACCCATCCAGAAGATAAGAGTGGCTGGAAACTTGGCTGCCATGATACTTGTTCACCATTTAATAATTAGCTGAATTTAGGTCTGTGGAAGGACTTTCCCACAGTCTGTTTTGACAATGACCTTTATCATACAGCCCTACTTTTTGTGGTGGTTGGGGAGCAACATTTACTGGACTTAAGAACCTGTATTTTGTGAGGTATCTTTGAAGTTTTATATAAGTGTTCTCCATTCCTCTAACACACTATTCATACAATAGGTTTTCTCTATGAGTCCATTTCTTGCAATGCTAAACTTGGCAGAATTTCAGGGAGTTTATTCTGAAAATAAAAAGATCATCTGCATGAAATTGATTTTTTTCCCCCCTCAATACTCAATATCAGTAAATTAAGTATAGGTGGAAAACACTGCAAACCAGTGTTTCTGATGCTCAGCAAATGTATGAGTACATAATAGCCTATACAAATGAAAAATGCAACCTTTTTTGATGTTGCTGAGTTGACTCTAGCCTCAGATAATGTGCTAAAAGGTGCAATCTAAGCACATCTATCGGAGCTATAATGTCTTTAGCAAATGAGGGAAATTGAATACCCTTTGCCTACATAACCTTTGCCTTTACTGGTTTTGCTTTATTCACATTTGGAAGTACACATCATCTCCAAGTGTGTTTAAATAGCAGCAGGATGGAAGTAATGACTGTGCTTTCAAGGGCAGAATGTCCCTGAGTTCCATGGGAACTGGATGCTAAATTATACTAAAAATTCATAGGGCACCCATGACTCAGACTTGAGTTGTACATCTGAACTGTTGTTGTAATGAAGAGCATTGCTTTTTTTTTTTAATTTATAGCAAATGCAAATTCATTTTATATAATTTTAAAATATGTTTTACTTCCCATGTTTTCTTTGGTTTGATATTCGTATGTGTGTTTTATATATATATATATATGTGATACCACAAAACAGTGCACACAGTACCCTGCATATTAATCTATATTTCTGTGCTACATATGTATATATACTCTATATTATTTACTAACAACCATTTTATTTCAGATATTAGAAAAATGTGGGATTCCGTTGTGTCTGAGAGCACTGATTACATTCACAATAGTGAACAGATTAACCATTTAGTTGCAGGTATCAAGGTTGTCACTCAAACTGGCAGCACCTCAGAATAGCTAAAGCTTATCAAAAATTGTCTGGATTGGAAATGACAGCCATACATGCATGAATGCGTCTGTATGGCTGGAAGATTGTTGAAGTGTGAAGTGAAGAAGTTCACTTCAGTTGTTTTTTTATCATAATTACTGTATTTCATCAGGGAACATTGACTTGCCGCATGATAAATACAAGGGGAAACAGAAAGAAACTTCATTCTCTTATCATCTTTGTCTCCCAAAGGTCACCACATTTGAACAAAACTTATTTATTTAATTCCTTATGCATTTATGTAGCCATTTACTGTACTCTGTATAAGTGAAGCAGAATAATTTTTTGCGAGACTAATTAATTAAAGTTGCATGGTAGAAAATGTTTTTGTGATCACACCACCGTAACAAAATTGAGCTGTCTTTACTGATGTGTGCTTCTTTTACCGGGTTTTTAAAACATATTTCCCACACTTCTAGGAGATAATTGTTTTTTTTAAGTGAAAACATAGTACATTTTTTCATCATAAGCAAAATAATATCCTTAATGAACATATTTAGAAAAAAAATCATGGCAATTTATCTCATCTTTGTCCTCTTTGTTGTGTGGCTTTGTACTGCTTCCTAGCTCTAGAGCATCTTAGAAAACTTGCATGTCAAATCAAGAACAGCTAAATTGCTCTGGGTCAATAGGGCTGATGCATAAAGTTTATTGGTCTCCATTCAAGTGACATTTCAGTCTCCTTCAGTCCCAGCAGAAAGTACCAACCAGGCAATTTTACCATGTTCTACATTTCTGATCCCATGTGGAATAAACATTTAGTGAATGGAAGAAGCCATTAATTTAGTTATACAATTTCATCATAGACTGTTAATGGAGTTGAGGGTTGCACTGAGAAAGCCTGGAGGTTTTAGCATGACAAATGGACAAACACAAGGTTTTATTTTAAAAAAAAAAAAAGTAAAAAAAATAAAAGTCCCCCAACTTACTCCAAACCACAGTTAATTCTTCCCAAAGACTGCCATAGGTAAGGAAAGGACTTAGTTCTGTGGCTAACATTTTTGAGAACAAAATGGTGTAACAAAGGAAGGGGAAAGTCCAGTTTTAACTGGCACAGCACTCCAAAGTGCCCATTTGTCTTCCACGGAGAATTTGGGAAGTTTTCTCTTTCCGGTGTTATGTGCCTAATTAAAATGTAAGAATTAATACTGTTTGTGTGCATACTCAAAGGCAACTGCTGTATCTGAACTCGCCAGTGGATAAAGTGTTGATAATAGCAGAATTTCATGCTGTGCTCCAAAAGACTAGAACATGTGGCAGCTTTGATGCACTCTGTGGGTGTAGGGTCAGGGACCAGTCTTACCCCTACTACTGGTCCAGCAAGTAGCCTTCAGAAAGTTGTGAAACTCCTGTTTGTAAAGCAGGAACATTTTTTTTAATTATTCTGACCATCATCACATTATTTTATTGATGTTATGATGGCACCTAGAAGATTTATGCAAGATTGAGGCTCTGCTGTGGGACACTTGACAAACATGAAGAGGTTGCCCTGCAGAGATACCAAACCATGGATGGGGAAAAGGAAGCATCATTTAAAAGGTGGAGAATGGAGGTAAGAAAGATAACCCTTAATGCTCTTCCTACCATTCAGGAAGTGAAAAAGGCATTGCCAGGATATATTATTTTTTGCTGCAGAGTTGTCACTGTCTAAAGTGCAAACCGATACATATATTTTTCCCTTCTCTGTGGCTGACCACGTGAGGGAAGATGAAATGCCTCCCTTTCCAAACGCATGCAAATGGCTCTGAGATATGGATAGATATGGGATTGTCAGCTCCCATTAGCTGGTGAAACGACCTACTGTACTTCTCTTCTATAGGTATTACAAAAGCCGTTCCGCCCATGAATTAGGCATCGGTGAGAAGCTGAATTTAAGCCCACTATTGTATGGGAATGTCCACTCCGCTTTGCACACTAAAGACGTTCAGGCAGGCAGAACACCCTCCGCCGACTCATTAGGGCATACATTAGAGGCAAACTCGCTGCGCTCGCCATGAACCCACAGCACTCTCCTGAATGGTAGCCCTTGGTGGACGCTCGCAGGGCCGGCCGGTTCCCACAGCACCCCGCTGATCCCCTGTGAACAGATTCGCAGCTCCCCGCTGGCTGCAGAAATGGATTGCTTGCCCCATCCTCACCCGCCACTGACAGCCCTCATAATAATAACCTGCCCAGGAGGCGAGGGCCGGGGACGGGTTTCTGACAACTCATTAGCCTGAGATACAGTTGGTTCCTGCCAGGGATCACCACCAGCACTGCAGAGGGAGCCAGATGATGCCGGGCAACTCTGGTTGGACTTTTCAGGCCATCCTTTCCTGAAAAAGTTACTTTCAGCTTCAAAAAGGAGGGCTTGCAGAGGGTGGCTCCCTGAAGAATCTCAAGGGGAGGAAAAAACAGGGAAACTGGCAGCACAAGAAGTGCCGAGGAGAAAAGTGAGGCCAGCAGGGGGTTGTATGATACTGCAATAAACCACAGCTGGTCGGAGGGCTGGGAGGCTGCCCTGGGCTTTGGCACACCCACACCCATCGTCCACCCTCTTGGCAGCACTGCAGTTCTGAGGTCCTGGGTCAGGTTTCTGTAGTGCTGTCTCTCCCTCTTTTGGCTTCACCAGGACATCATGGTCAAGGTACCAGTCTGGAAAAAGAAATCAATAAAAGAACTGATATGATTCTACTAAGTATTGCTTTTCACTGTTCTCTGCAGTTTGTCTTTTAAAATCCAGGTGCGTTGAACTACCCAGTTGAGAACTACAAGTGAGATCCTGCCCACGCTTCCATGTCACTGAAGTGACAGACAGGGCAATTCTGAGTCTGGCATGATGCCTCCTTCTCCTAACCTGGGGCCCACTCCTCACCCTGCTCTTGGGGTGTGACTGGTCTATGAAACCACCAACTAGAAGTTTCCCCAGCAGGAGGGGATGTGGAGGGCTGTCCATGAAGAGCTGTTTTTCTGCTTGTCATTGGATGTTGTTACCTTACCTGCAGCTTGGAGAATGATGCTTACAAAGGAGAGACCTTCAACCAAAGTACTCAAGAAGGGCAATATGGAGTAGATTGGTCATTGCAAGCAAGAGATGCCTTTGCTTCTAATGGGATGGGAGTAAGACATGGGGAATCTTAAAGAAGGTCACATATTTTGCCTTTGCTACATAAATCTTGTGTGATATCAGAGGCAATTTTCTATGCAAACTGAAATCTTGGATGGCATGTCCTCTAACTGATGTTTTCAGGTTTAATCAGAAAGAGCAAAACAGTTGATTGATTTATAAGATCTTTGTCTGGCTGCATATGGGTAGACAATGAAATTCAATGAGTTTTCTACTAATTTTAGTGCAGAAACAAGAAATGGCTTCACTAAGAGAATTAATCTTCAGTGCTACTGCAGACAAATACCATCTACCAGGAATGGAATCAATCACTCTAAAGCAGATGCCAGCAAGACCCAATTTGACAGCAAAGAAGGTAGAAACCAATTCAGGTCATAAATAAGTAAATAAATAAAAAGAATCATCACAGTGTGCTGTTCCCATAGCTCCGCTGCTTTGGAATTAAGAATAAGGCACAGCTCTGAAAGTACTTGAGTGTTGTGGTCAGGAAAGGCTCACGGCTATTGCTAAAGTTTTGAGGGGATGTAAAATCACAAAGAAACAACTTCTGTTTCAGAAGGGAGGGAAATGGGAAGGGGTGAATCCACATGCAGTGGCCTAAAACTATGTTATTTTATTGTTTCTGTCTTCTAAGCATCCTGTCTTGTAGGCAGGACTTAAACTATGGAAATACAGAGATATTCCAGGCACACTGGAGACATTCCAGACCTGCTAGTAGTCCCCTTTAGTCATGAAAGCATCAACACGTAGTAAATCATATTGAAGGCCAAAGAAAAGTTTTTAACAACTTTATTAATGAACTGGAAAGGGAGAAGCATGTCAATGACATTAGTAGAAAATGTTAAATTTTGATGTGCTGCAGGCAGAAAAATTACTTAAAGACTTATGATACAAAGTCATTCAGTTTCGGAAACTGTAACTGTTGAAAAGGAAGCCAGATATATAAATCTAGATTTTACATTGTTCCTCACAACACACGCAGTCTGTTGTGAGGAACAGAGAGAGCCAGAGGAGCTGACCTCTTGTGAAAATAGAGGCCCAGCAGATGGTCATCAAGGTGACATCACTTGCTGGCAAGTGACAGCTGGCTCTGTCCTGCTGGCCTAAAACATAGCTTTTGATGGAAAATGGTGAAAAGTGAGAAAAAGAAACCAAATTAATCCAAATGAAAAGACTAGCTGACATGGTCAAAGGCTGTGGTGAGATACTGCTAAGTAAACAAGGCACGTGTTGTTCCCAGATTGTCTTGAGAATGATGTGGAAAAAAACCCTAGAAGCAGCCCTTCATGGGAGAGCCAAACCAGAGAGCAGAGAACCATCTGTGGATGTGGATGTGTGCTTTGTCAAAGGCAGGGAAAGTCAGAGTCTGTTGTTGGGATAGACCACAGAAGTGTCTTGCCCTTCCCACCAGAAAGGCTCAGTTGCTAGAAGGAGAAACTCTTAACTTTGTGAAGAAGGAATTAAGATCAGTAGTGCAGCTGGGGTTTTGTACAGAGTGAAATAGTCTTGTCGGGGGAGGCAACCACATACAGCTGAGGGGCTCTCGGAAAGCATTCCTCTGGGGCATTCACCAATGACACCAGTGTCCTGTTTTCTGGAGCAGGTTCATATTCCTGAGTTGCCTTTAAGCACACAGTACAAAGCATAAAACAAGCTTTATTATCTGTTTCCAAGGAACTCTTAACTTACCAAACTAATATAAAGGAAACTTTCTTCAAGTTCTAAAAACTTGCTTGTGCAGGAAAAAAAAATTGCATGACTGTGAAAATGCACATTCTGTTGGATTTATTTGTCTTTAAGCGTTTTGTAAATAACAATCTTCTTGGGTGTGAAAATGTCTTCTAGGATGGAAAATACTGATCTTCCTGGAGATGGCTCCGTATTTTTTAATTGCCTTCAATTTTGAAAGTGGTTGCACTTTTGCTAAAGGCTGTTTGAAGTGGTTGCTTCACTTGCATGTGGATGGACTCCAGCTGATAGTGTCACATCTTACAACAGAACAGCCACAACTAGAAAAAAGATGGTTGGCTTCTGAGTTAATTTTCAGCACTGAATTTGAAATGGGCTCAAAAAGACAAAGGAAAAAGGAAATACAAAACTTGACTGGGCCAAAAGACACATAGTCCAAAGAAGCAAAGATTTCAGTGTTACATCTCAGAGCCACTAGCAGAACTGTGTTGGCTGCCTCCCTGCAATGACACACACATCTTAAAATCTCAAATAAAATATCTCCACCAATATTCTCCTCCCTGTGATCCAGACCACAGATTTGCAAGTGAGGTGGAGTCCAGTGTTTGAAGCCAAAAGTGTCTGGTGAAATGCAGGAGTCTCGAGCGCAGTGAGCCAGCATGAATCCCCAAGAGAGGAGGATCCTTGAGAGGACACTGGCGCTAAGGGCCACCATCTTTGTGAGTGCAACAAACTGCAACTCATCTGATATTCCTCCGAGCAAAGGGTGCATGAACAGCTCCACTTTCTGGGTGTGTGTTCATATGGAAGTATATAAGACAAGGTAAAAATTATTCCAGGAGATGAGTCTTTCCCACTTTATGATATGGAAGCTATACAGAAATTGTATTTTAATAACGTTTGGAAAGCCTTCACAGCGAGCCATTTTGATATACTCCACTGAAATGACATTTCAATGGGAAAACAAACACTTAAAGAAAAAAAAGAGGATGCTTTTCAAACACTCCAGGAGATGTTTTTGGCTTTTGTACACTTCATTCCAAGCCCATTAAACACTTTTTCCCAAAGTCAAAGCATTTCTCTCACTGCAGCAGGCTGAATGAGTCCAGAAAAGCAGCCAGCCCTGTGTTCTCGGTGCCATTTCTGACCTCTCTTACAATATTTTAGATACCTCAAGTGTTTCTCTGTCAGGCTCTCTGAAGGCAAGAACTGTTAAATCACATCTGTAAACCGAAGCACGGAGAATTCTTTACATGTGTAAAATTCCTTCTTATTATACAGAGAGAAATAATTTACAGACTGCTCTAAGTACAAGGCAAGTAACTCACCAGAACAATAGGAATACTATATACAAGCCTCTTAGCCTTGATGATCTTGTTTGGCAACAAATGTCTGAGTGGCTTGACTGGATTACTTGAAAGGAACTAAATTAGTTTCTTTTGTTCATCAGCTGGCAGATTTCTTCTAAGGACTCTACTCCAGTCCTGAAACATCTGCAGATAAATGAGAAAAAGAAAAGAAGGCAAAATAGCACATAAAGGGGATTGAACTCTCTTATAAGCAGAAATGCAAATTAAGGAGTTCTAGCTAGCCTGGAAGATCCCTGTTCAGGGAGATCAGTGCTGAAGACTGGACAGGAATGATATGAACATACACTTCTAAGAGCATCCAGAGCTGTAAAACTGGGGGGCATCCATGATCATATTTAAAAGACACGATAAATTATCATTTAGTACTTACACAGGGAAACATCAAGAGATCGGATCAGAATCTGGTTTCTCATGTGCTAGACTGAATTTACACATATGAAGACACCCTCTTGGAAAGCTACTCCCCTCCTGAAAGCTTGAATTTCTCTCATGAAACTATACTTGAGATATATGGAACATACTAAGCTGTGCACATCCATCAGTGGGTGGGTGTGAGTAGTGTCTGACATATTTTCAAACGTATCAAGCTCCATGTATTCTTTGTGCACTCCTGATGAGACAGCAAATCCCTGCATAAATGCCTGCACCACACCACTGAGTGGAAGACTCCAAAATTTTGTTTCCTCCAGTACTCCCCACTTTGTGTCTGTACCCTGGTTGAAAGGCAGTGCTGCTCTGAGCCCTGTGGTTGCCCGACCCATGATCTCTCAGATCTGGCCACAGAGGACCTGGATCCAGGGAACAGCCAGAGCGCTGTGTCACAGCCATGGGATAAACCTCTCGAGGTTTTTTTTCCTGGACGCTTCCTTTGTTTTTCACCTAAAAGTTTTGCTCAGGTGGCTTTTGCCAGTTCCCTGTAAGGGTTCTGGATTTCCTGAATTTCCTCCCCTGGCAGCGAGGAGGTTGAACCATGCTGCACCTTCCCAGGCTGCTCCATGGCACTGGCTGCTCCAGTGACTGCAAATGTGGAATGCCATCCCATGGGCACATATTTCTGAACGGGATGGCCAGGCCTGTGCTAGGCAGAGGCTGTGGGCAGACTCCCTCCCCGCTGCTGCTGAGTGCCACTGCCCTCCCAGACACGCCATTCCACCTGCCAGTGCTGACGCTCCTGGCGGGACCCCAGGCGTACATGTGTTCTTACATGCTCAGAGATAGATGCTGAAAGGTGTGTTTTCAGAGTTACTAGCCATTTTTGTCTGAAGCATTTGCTCCACTATGTGCTTTCTTGCTGTCCTTTATTCCCTCAGACAAGGAAGAAGCCAAGGTTTTGCGAGCCAAGTCTAATCCCATTTACATGATGCTTTTAACTCCTGTATTACTAGTTCAAAGCATATGTCCAAATTTAGAAGCAAGACTAATACAACCTCAGGCTTAGCACTCATCAGATCTCACTAATTAAGCATGTTCAGGCCTGGTCAGTGCTGGATAGAAAGTTGTCAAAAAATTATCTGCCTTAGCTAGGAGCGGTCTCAAAGACTGCAGGTGATGCACTTCTCTCAGTAATCTGAGAGAACTGCTGTCCTGGCCATGCTTAGCTTGGCAGTTTTGAACATCTGTAGCAGAGTTTGGTTTAATTACATGTGTAGTACTTCACACTCTTTTTTCCATGTGGAGAGGGAAAGGCAGCCTGATTTTCAAGAGCAGCACAGGGCTACTTGGCATTTAAATCCCCAAATCCTTTCCAGAGGACAGAGGAGGACTTTGATGCTGCAGAACAGCAGGGTTTAAACGGCTAGCATGAGACCCACAGATGATGTGCGTAAGACTTCAGTATGAACCAGATTTATCACTTCACAGCTGATGGCTGAGTTAAGCCCTAAAGAAGGTTTTGCAAACAGCTTAGGTATGGTCATTGCAACACAAGTGGTTGTAATAAACCACTTTATGTAGAAGGAGCTATTTTTCTGATGACAAATGCTCTGCAACTGGAGAAAAGGTTAGTACACATACATGCAAAACTTTGCAGCAGACTTTCAGAGTTTTAACAACTCCATACCTCCCTAGCTATATTGCAAACACAAAGCTCAGCCCATTAGGTGACAGAAATGCCCACAAGGTTCATCTTCTTTGCCACAGAATCAGTGTCTGGTCCAAAGCAAGCCAGGATCAAGATGACGTGTTTCTGATTTCACCTGAATTGCACCAAAGTAAAAAAGAGATAGAAGGCAAAGGGGCAGTTTACAGATCTAAACCATGGGCAGAGTCTGCCTACAACATGGTACTATTTTTTTAACTCTTTGTTAAGAAATACCTTTTGAGAGTGTCAACCGGTTTGGCTTTTTGATAGCCAATAAACAGCAAAAGTCATTTTTTTTTAAAAATACAAAGTGAAAATCAAGGAGTTTTGCCATTGTTGTCTAATTCTGTTTATGTAATTTAGAAATGTCAGTGTTATCCTTGCAGCTAATTGTTAATTCTAGGTTGGCAGAAACTGTGAATATGTTTTAATTTAAATGCAAAAAAGCTCTCTCTTCTTTGTTAGCAATGTACATAATCAGCATATCTTTGTTTATGTTTTCCATTGTTTGCTGTGACTTCTAGGACATCTAATTGAACAAGGTGGTGTGCTAGTGGTGGAGTGTGATGACAGAGAGCCACCTGCTATGCAGCAGGCTAATAGTTATCCATTATTTCCATTTGTACCTCTCCCCAGAAAGAAAGTACGCAACCAAAACCTGAGTGCCTTCGCAATTGTCAATGACCAATTAACACTTTAGATGCCCAACCTTTCTCAGGGACCATAGCTCTGAGAGCAAAGGGCCATTTCAGTGTCTAAGGTGAATACTTCTATAGCCCTGGTAGGAAAGCAATAAAAGGAAGAAGAAAGTCTTAGCAATATTAGGAGTTTGCCATTGCAGTTGTAAACTAGCTTTGCTATTTCCCTGGCATACTGGGATTTCAGCAATAACCCCATACAAAGCATGTATGGAAACATCTGGACTGCTGCAGAGGAAGAAAACCTTGGCTGGGGCAGCTATCACCCACTTTCAGTCTTTCCAAACAGACATCATCATGTTTCTGGTAGGGTATCAATCTATCACCCTTAAATGGGGTTGGGCTTTGGGGTAACTTTTCCAGTGTGTATTCCTCCTTCTCCTCTGCTCTGGCCATGTGCCCTTCAGTAGAAACTGCTTAATCTGATGAGCCTTTCTTTGAATCCTTGCTGCACCAGGGAAGCAGGAGCCCATCACCATGGGATGCTACCAGCACTGTGGGTTGCCACCAGAACTGTGGGATGCCACCGGCACTGTGAGATGCCTCAACCCATGGGAGGGAGGCCCATGTGTGGGAGGGCTCCTGCGCCCTGGTTCCCGCTCCATCCTGTCGCCCCTCAGGTGGACTCCCTCAGCCTCTCAGCCCGCCACACATGCCGTCTTCTTTTGTAGACCTGTCAGTCAGGATAACGTCCTTGACCAGGCAAATCACAGCCACTTTTCAGCTGGAAACAATGCTCAAGCCACAACACAGCATTGTGCTCAAAGCGGATTACACAAGCAGGGCTGTCTGCCTGGCATGATATTATTATATCAATAAGACTTTTCTTTCTCCCAGAAAACATAAGCTCTGTCATCTTTTAACAAAGAAACCCAATGCCAACCTGCTGCCAGCCAGCACTTTTAGCAAAACACTACTGCTTTTCTCGGAAAGCACTAACAACTACGGCTTGTGCGTGACAAAAGCGTCAGGGGCTCTGTCGGGGAGAGAGGGGAGAATTTCATCAGGGGTCTAGATTCCTCTTGCCAAATCCAGTGGTGAGCAAACCAAAAAAAGAGTTCATGTGAGCAAAACTGCCTTGATGAAAAACCGTGCCCTGATGCAACGCCCCTGCGTGTCGGTGGAAAGTCCCCAGCCAGCGGGTGTGTGCAGCAGAGATGGCCCTCAGATGGTTGGGTCCGTGTCCCTGCAACATCAGCGGGGTCCGTGTCTGGTACTGATGGTGAAGGCAGGAGGAGGAGGCCAGTGGTTGTAGCAACAGAAAAATAGCACTTGCCAAGAAATATCTTTTGCTACTTCAAGGCTGCATTTCTCACCGCTCCCAAATGCTGTGGAGACCTTTGCTGCTGGCTGATGAGGAGTCACTGACAGCCAAAACATCCTCCCAGGTCAACTTATTCCTCTCAGTCCTTAGGTTTGTTACATTCAACAGCTTCTAGACCCATTTTTTCCCCCTGAAGCAACGTTGCACTACCATTGCCTTGCACCCTCTGTTATCTCTGGCTTGATCTGGGCTATTTCTTTCTCATGTCATAATTCCAATCAAGTTTCAGAGCGCTTGATTCCTGTAAAGCGGCATGAAAAGGCTGTCGCTGCTCTGCCTACTGATTGTGGATTAAAACAAACATGATTCCATCTGGCTACATCAATCTGTCATGTTCACCCATCTGTGGTTTTGCATGCCAGTTAAATTCATTTATCGTTAGAATAAATCCCTTTCAAAAAAAGGGAGAGGGAAAGGGAAAGGGAAAAGGAAAGGGAAAGGGAAAGGCAAAAGGAAAGGAAAAGGGAAAGGGAAAGGGAAAGGGAAAGGGAAAGGGAAAGGGAAAGGGAAAGGGAAAGGGAAAGGGAAAGGGAAAGGGAAAGGGAAAGGGAAAGGGAAAGGGAAAGGGAAAGGGAAAGGGAGGCCATTTGTTGGGTTGAGTTTAGCTTAATTTGAGATGGCTGCCTGTATCTACCCAAGGAAATTTGTGAGCAGCATTTCCAGCCTGTGCTGGGCAATGTGCCTGTCTTCACAGATATTGGATGTATCTGCTTGCACAGGAGGGCTAGAAGACAAACCAGATATGTGCCCACATATTACAGGAAGATTGTCCAAGGGACCGTCCGGTCATATTTGTCTTTGTGTACGTTAAGAGAAACCCCATTGAAATCAGTGCAGGACATCGATATAAATCTAACATATGCCTCATCAGGAGGCAGTGTGTTCAAAAATGCTAAGTCACCCTAGATCCCATTTTCAAAAGTGACCCAGTAGAATAGGCCAAGATATACTAGTGCCTATCAGCATCTGTAAAGACGTATGTTCACAGTATAGAATCTATAGTCTTTAGCACAGATTTTTCCCATCCTTCTCTATTGTTCATCTGTGGGTTGTATTTCCAGAGAATAATACTCTTCCCAGTTTGAAATTATCTAATCCTAAACCTTGCACTCTGTGCTGGCCTGGCAGTCTCTCCATCTCCTTCATCAACTCTAGTCTTCTCTGCATTGCTCCTTGTAAAAGTAAAGCCATTGACATTTCCTAATCTGATGCTCAGTTGCCACCTTCTGTGTGGCATCTGCTCTCCCCAGATCAATGTTTGTGAAGCTGCTTGCACACCTTCCCTTGCAGATAGGAAGGGGCTTGGAGCCTTCACACAAACCAGAAGTCCTGGTTGCCTTGAGATGGAGCATGTGTGCGATGCAGCTGAGCACCAGTACTCCTGTGGGTTCCCATCCTGCAGCAGTGCTTGTGGCATCTCCAGGCACCCACCACCTTCCAAATATGAAGAGGTGACCCAAAACTGGTCCAGAGATGCTGGATGTACACTGGAATAGACCATTGAGCCTCTGAACATGAATAAACCAGTCAGCTGTAGTTCATTACCACCTTAGTCATTACTTTGCAAATATTTGGACTTCTGCCAGAATTCATCAACATATTTCTGGATTCCGGGAGTGTCAAGAATTCATACCAGCTGTTCATTAGTCACTGCTCACCACTCAGCTTGCTCATAGGAAACATCAACATTTGCTTAGGGAATCAGAAACCACACTGGCTCAGCTGCCAGGCACCCCAGTCACAAAGGTTCATTAGTGGAACAGGGTAGCCAACATTTTGTAGGAAATTTATTTGCCCAGATAGTCAACTAATGTTTAAAAAAACCCCCAAATACTTCAGACTCATTTCCCAAAACAGCACACTCCCTGCTGTGTGACTGCCCTGCCTCACTCTGAAGGCTCCTGCCTGTCACTTAATTGCTGCTCAAAGCCTTTTTGAGTGGCTATATGGCCTTTCAGGGGTGCTTCAAGGCCTAAAGTCCCAGAATCAGTTCCTACTTCATTGCACTGCTGCATCTGCCTCTGTCTCAGGAGGTGACCTGGCAGCCTCACCCGAGTTCATTTGTCCCTCCTTGAGGATGAGGCTCATACTCTGTGGTGGCTCTGAGCAGGAGCCAGCTGTTTCTCAGTGAGGACTCCCATTTGATCAGACCAGCCTCAAAGCTTACCCAGCAATGGGGCCAGTGCTCTTTGAAATGAGAAGGGAGAAGAGGTGATGCAACATGATCAAAACAGGGTTCTTTGTCTGTCACAGAAGTACATCAAAGTCTCCAGTATGGGAGTTGGTGTGCAAGCCTTGCACAGACATATTCCCCAAAGACTTGCACACTCCTGCAAGGCTTCTCTTGAAACTGAAGAGGCTGCAGCAGCTGCTCCTTTCATATTTTGATCTGAAACGAGTGAATGGCCACCTCCCAGCGACTCTGCTGTGTGCAGCTTAGCCAAAGCTGCTGCCCGCCTTGAGTAGCTGCAGGGTGGTAACATCAGTTGGGACACAACCTCTCCCATCAGCTGGTCCTGGACAGGTTCTCTCCTCAAAGACAACCCTTCACTGCCTTCATTTAGTGCCAGCATCTCCCTTCTCCTGTTTCACATGCTGCTTCAGTGTTACGGACCAAAGTGCATGGCCCTGGCTTCCCACCGAGCACTGCCCGGGGGAATAAACTTTTGCAAACAGGCATGTGGCCCAGCTCAGCTTCCTTACCTTCTCTCTGGGCATCCTTGTGCCACTGGGGTGGCACCTTCTTTCCTGGGCCTCTCAAGGATATACAAAAGGGAAGGTGGCTTCTAGGAGATCTCTTTATATTAGGAGAATCTGCTTTAGCAGGCAGCATTACCTGGTTCTGCTGTTTTGGGTTGGATGTTTGTAGATGTTGGTCACTCACAAGAGGTGGATTTGGCTGTGGACCAAATGTCCCTGGTGTCTAGAAGTCTTTCCCATAAGCTCACTCATGCCCACCATTGCTAAAAGATCTCAAGTGGGAAATTACTGAGGAGAAACTAAATGGTAAACGTGGAGTCCAGTGTACTAAGTATTTGTGCAGATGAAAGAAAATTGCCTCTATTAGAGGGATGCAAACATAGAATTTAACTAAATGGTTGATTTTCTCCAGTCAGTCAAAAGGAAAGCTTTAATTTCCCTAGAAAGGACAAGAGAAAGAAAAAAGCACGGCCCAAGGGAAGGGAGGAAAGAAAGACATTAAAAACCATAAGACGGTATTTCCCATTATGAAAGGGGCTTTTTGGAGACATAATGCTAAGAACTACATTATTACAAGATTTCTTGTAATTTATGACAAATCTTATAGCTGACAGAAAATACTTGACATAATTCAGTTAATATTACAAAAGGTCTTTGGAACAAGCTAGCACAAGCTTTAAACTTCTAACTTAAGAAAAATTAAAATTCTTACACCAAGAGCCTGTAAAGACAGCGCATGTCCCAGCAACATCATGAATGTTATGGTTGTTATGTGGACATATGCAAACCAGTTGCTGGGTTTTGGGGATTGTGCTTTAGTCTTTTTTTTTAATAATAATAATGTTGAAAATTAACTAGGGAAAAGAAACACAAACTCTGTTTCATATCCATTCTTGCTTTCAAAAATACAAGCAATCATTGCTGCTCACTGAACACTAAAATCTGCTGTCAGACAGTTCAGTGTCAATCCCACCGGGCATTGCTTTTCACAAAATGCAGGGCTTCTGTGTGTAGGAGGCCACAGACAAACCCACATAATTACTCACTGAAAAAAAACATTGTCCCAAGATAGAAAATATAAATCACTGCACTGAAGATGAAGACTGAGGACTAACCCTTCACAACTGCCATCTAATGAGTCACTGTTGACTTTTCTCCAGGCTCTGTTTTGAACCTGTGCTCTTGGTTCTGCCTCTGCCTTCCTTTGCAGGCTGGGATAATTTGATTACTTTCATTGTGTCTGCATTCCTGTTCATAAAATGTATAAAAATCAGGCATTCCACAACTCCTTGCCTTTCAAAGAATAGTGAAGTTTGCTCAGATTTAGTGATGTATTGCTGCAGCAACAGGGAATATGCTGCATGTTATATACAGCAGACCAAAATGAGTATTACTTTCTGTTAGAACACTTTAAAACAGAATTTTTAGTGAAATGGCTTAAAAAAACATTGTTTCAGACAAGTATAAAACTTTGGTTTTTTAAGCACTTGTAAAAAAGAACAAATTACTTCCATTGTTGCTTCTTCCTTTTCTCCGGCCTTTCTACACTAGAAAGGAGAAATAAAGACTACAGCGTGAGGCAGATGCATCAGTTTAGATCAGCAAATGTGAAGGAAGTGTTGCTTTATGGATTGGAGAATGGGAGGAGAAAGAAAAAGGAGCCCCTTAATTCCTTTTAAATCATACCAAACTCCAAAATTTGTTCTGCTTCTGTCCAATCTAGAAAGAGAATTCATGGTTTGAAATGTGTTTAGAAATTATAAATTATTTTCTCATTGAAACTGGAGACATTTCAAACACATTAACATGTTTTTATTGAACAAAAAATCCTTTTTCATCTGACCTCATTAGACACCAGTGCTGACATGGCATTCCTCTGCTAGATACACATATTGAGCTGGTGGCTTCCTGCTTTTTTCCGTTCTCCTTTTCGTCTCTTCCATCTCTCCTTTGTTCTTCAGCAGGTTTCTGAACAGCAGCTTGTTTTTCTTGGCTGCCTCTCGGGAACATCAGTCGACATTGGATCACTGGATCTCATCTTCTTTGATTTCAAACCTATTTTAAACCCGTTAAAATCTGAGCGGTTTGTCCTGTGGTGTTCTCACTCCTGCCTGGTTTCCAGAAGCTCAGACACATTTAGGCAAGGACAGTAAGGTGCCAAAATAGCTCCCAGTTCGGGGTCTGGGATTTGGCCTGGCTGTCCCCTCCCTTGCAGGGTGCAGTGCTGCAAGGGCTGCAGTTACACAAGGCTGCTGGAGCCCATGGCTGGACCCTGGTGTGGAAAAAGGGACCTGGGGGCACCCCGTGTCCCTGCCAGGGTTGTTGGAAACCCCCTCCCCAAAGCAGCAGGCTTCTGGGGGGCAGCGGGGGTGGATGGGGTTCAGAGCTGCTCTTTCAGTCTGTAGATTCCTGCAGTCATTTCTGTGCCAGGCACCTATAGTGGGGTTAGGATATCACTGGCCTACAGGACCTACAGGAACTCATTCCCACCACCCAGATCTGCAGTGGTCTGTGTGGGACATGGGGAGAATTTTCTTACCCTCCTGCAGTTGGGAAATCCTCCCCTTGCCGATGGCGAGGTAAAGCCCTGGCCTCCAGCCAGACTGTGAACTCCTGACAGCTGGCGTCCACGACTCTGCCCAAGTCTCACAGTCACTCCAGCTGTTAAAAATGTCTAAATTTATCCTTTATGAAATGTGAATAAGTGGTTTCTTATCGGCTCATATCTCTCCAGATGTTTGGGGATCTCATCTGTCAGGAATGTATTTAGAATGTTGTCTGATGCCAAAATTGCAGAGCTATAAAAAATATTCCCAGCCTTACTAACTTCTGGATCATTCTGAATTTTCCTCTTAAGCATTGCTTATCTCTTTTCATGCTTTTCCAGTGCTTTCTGTTTTTAAACCAAGGAAGAACATTATCTCAGTCATAATTCAGTCATTCAGTGTCCCGTTTCTGAGAATGGCCAAGACCTGGTGAAGAGCCAAGTAAGCCCAGAATGGAAAACTATGAAATGATTTGACCATAGTTAGAGATATTCCCCAGAGTTTAGGTCTGCTCTATGTCTTAAAAAAGTTTTTGATCCTGCCTATTGCTACAGACTGTTCATTCATATGCAACTATGTATGTATTTATTTGCTTCCCTTAAAAATCTTAGCTCTGCAGGTCAACACATTCTGTTTTCTGCTCTGTAAAGATAAAGAAACTGGAAATGGAAAAAGGAGTCCCTCATCTGTGGGACATCTGTGATATTCCTATATTATCCATAATTATGTTTTTTATTGGAGCTGGAAATCCCCTAAACTTCTTTAATTTCTTCTTTCATTTCATTTTTCCTGGTATTCAGTCATGATTTCTTTTGCTCAGCTGCACTGCACACTGTACTGCCTCGAACAACCGTACTATGACTCATATACCATAAGTATACTGCCAGTATTTCTCTTCAGTTGTTGGTCAGCCAGATCAGACTTCCTTCTCTGTCCATCTAGCAGAGGTCTGTCCCCCCCCTTTCATTCCTCCTGCTCTCATACAGATGCCATTCAGTGTGTCAGCATCTTTCCAACAGTGGGGTTCCCAAGGTGGTCAACAGCCCTCTTGGTCCTGTCTAAGGTCTAAGGGCATAAGGAACATAATTCATCAGCTGTGTTGTCAGTTGGCAGTGAGCCCAATCCTCCTGGCATCATAAAAGTCAAGCTAAAGGACCAGGGTTGAAAGGCTTAGCAGTGCTTCAGTGAGTAGGAATGTAGTTTCCACTGGGACTGGGGCCACAAGTAAACAGAAGTGTTGCAAATCTGAGCATCCTGTCATCTGCTTTTTAGGCATCTTGCCACTTCCTTGTCCGTATTGCCCTGAGTGGGCTATCCATGCTCCCTGGAAGGGGATGGAGAGCAGGAGGTGCCTGGGAATGGGACTTCAGGGGTCAGGGCATTAGAGATCCAGGACATGAGTGGGTGATTCATCATGCTAGATGGATCAGTAGATCAAAGCAGCATCTACCCTATGTACATCCAAGGGTTTTTCTTTGGACTATAATGTTTCTGTCATGCATGAGGCTTACAGCTGCCCGAAGGACCAGTCGTTTGTGTGATCCTGTGTGTGTCCCTGGGTGCTGGAGTGGTGCTGCTGATGGTCACCTGGAGCAAAGC
>NW_010292760.1:0-11436 GCF_000700745.2 Antrostomus carolinensis | reverse complement strand
CCGCTCTGCAAATCCAACCAGTGAGCAATAAGTGGAAATTATCAGGAAATTTGTTTACAAACTGCACTACTACTCATGCAGTGCCAAGACTATTTCTATGTTTGTCTCTCAGAGATTTTACAGGCACAACGGTGGAAACATGCCACTGCATTGCTGGGCTTTGTTGTTTTCAAATGGTAAGCACAACAGTTACTTTGTCACTGCGGTACTGTGCGTGGCCTGTGAAGGAGGGGTTTCAAGGCTGTCAATGGACACTTTCCAAGAGGTCTAGGCTCATTTTAGAAAGACAGAAAGCAAAAAGAGTGATTGTCTCACAGTTTTCAGTTCTGCAGAATGCTTGGTTTTTGGACTTACGCTTTATAGCACAAAGTAAGGAATGTTATAATGACCCAGAAAAGCATGGTCTGACATGCTTATTATTTGGTTGTCTAATAGTCTTTAGGGATAATTTCTTACACATAATCTTATATCAAAAGATATAAGAAAATGATGCTTCCACGGCCTTGAAGTACTACAAAAGCACCCTGACCCTCAGTGATTTCAGGGGCCTGCCATTGGGACAGCTTGGAAATCCATGAGGATTGATAGTGCAATGTCTGACAAGGGCCTTTAGCAGTCTCAGTAAGTGAACGAGATGAATCTTCCCAACCTAAGCATCAAAAGCAATCATACCTCAAAGGACAAAGTTGACCTCAAGCAGGGATCCCGCCTGAGGCTTAGCAGCAGAACTGGCAGGGAACCAAGTCAAGAGCAATAACAAAAAGAGAGCAACCCCTTCCTTTTTTTGCATATCCCAGTCTAAGCGTACAGAGTAACTCAAACTCTTTCTTCAAAAATGCTGTAAAAATGTCCCACTGAATTAACAGGACCTTGTGAGCAAGAGTGTCAGGGCTGTTTATAAAATGGCCTCTTTCGTACAAACTAAGTAGCATCTGGCTGGTGCCTGTCCCTTTTTGTGGGCTTTTTCCTCCCCTTCCAAGCACAGGCACAGCATCAAGCATTGGTACTTGAAGGAGGTGCCAGCTGCCCAGCAAAACTGATCTTCAGCCACCAGCTATCAAAGCCAGACTGACAGATTTCAGGCAGAGTTTAAAGCAGTTGCTTAAAGAAGGCTTGCCTATTGAAACATCTTTGTATGAGCCCGTAGGTCCTTGCTGAAACACCTAGATGAACTATTGCACCTGGTTGCATGCAGATGTGACAAAATGGATGACTTCTCAGTAGTGCCAAAGCCCATTTGCAGAAGTGACTTGGGCATTTAAGGCCTCCTAGCCCTATAGCAGCTATACATTCTGTTCCTCCTGTGAATTTACCAGATCAGCCTGGGTCTATGCTGGGTGAGAAGAGGCTGTGCAGAGTGAAGCTGGCTCAACTTCTTTTCCTTCTCTGAGGGCTCCTCCTAAACCTTTTGGGTAAAAGCACGTAGCTAACATGTTCTCCAGTAACAACAACTTGTAATTTTACTGGTATGTACTGCAAAATGTCTCCAGATCCCCATGTTCCTTCTGGATGTTGTGGAATCAGAGGCATGCACACCATGGCCTGGAAATCTCAGCTGCTTTGAGGAAGATGGAGATCCCCCAGAGGACTCTCTCTGAGGAGATCAGAGAGGAGATCAGGCTTCATTCTGGCCATGCTGATATTGCCTGTCTTCACTGCTGCTTGCAGAATGGTTTAGAGGTACCAAAACTAGCTGTAAGGAAGAGCTTAATAACAGACTAATTTAACTTAATTGCTCAGTTTTCAACCAGAGCAAAAGTCATGAGGCCCCTGGCATCTTTAACATATGCTGGACTAAGGCAGATGGGAAAAGTATTACTCAGGCTTGTTCCCTGGCTGTCTTCCCACTCCATATGCGTCCTGCATCCACAGACACCCTGAACAACCAGGGCTGTCATATTTAACTACCTGTAAAAAATTATGTTTAAAAGCTCTCTACTGATCCAAGCTTGAAAGCAGCCAGAGGGTGACTATACTAAATGCAGACTCACATGCACCAGCTACGTGAATCCATAGCTCTGCTACATTATGCTGCCACAACAGTACAGACACAGCACGTTTCATATTTATGGAGCTCTTTTAGTTTGAACAGCTAAATGGTCTTCCATTCCCACTAACAAGAAGCTAATTCATTTGACTACATGATATACTCCAGAAAATTTGCTAGATGCATGTTAGACATACAGAAGAATAAATTCCCTTTTTAAGGTGTATTTTCCACTATAAATTATGCCAGTACTTAGTGATACTCACACCCAGTAACCTGCAGCATGAAGTCCAACTGTAACAAGTGTACCTACAGTAGCACCGAGCTCTT
Source organism: Antrostomus carolinensis (assembly GCF_000700745.2). Lineage (NCBI taxonomy): Eukaryota > Metazoa > Chordata > Aves > Caprimulgiformes > Caprimulgidae > Antrostomus > Antrostomus carolinensis. Next base: position 9,119 of record NW_010292760.1, on the reverse strand, counting down.
TCTGGCACCGAGTCTTTCTAGTGCATCCCAGTGTGATGAGTCGTGATGTACCCATTTTCATGCACATCAGTCTCACATGGTTTGAGGAATCATAAACATGAAATGGCTTTGTCCTCTGCCTGTCAAAAGAGAGGCAATTATTGTCAGAAACCAGAAATAGCCATGACGTCACTCTGTGTGTACACCCAGCAGAAAGCAAAACAATGTCTAGAACGGGTGGAAGGGCTGCCAAGACCCCATCGCAAAAGCAACATCTGAGCTGAGATTTTGATACTAAGGAAAGGGGCATGGGGATAGAAGACTTCTCTGACATGCTGGAGCTCCAGATTTTTAAAGTCAGCCTTGTGGTTTGATCAAGAGTGTCATCTCTTTACCTTGTATATTATTCACACTCTCCTTAGTGTGAATAATATACAGGGTAAAGAGATGACAGGGTAAAGAGAGGGTAAACTATCTCAGATGTTTAAGTTTCTGGTGGGGATGCTTATGTCCCCTCAGATGTAAAGACCACAGGAAACACTGATGATACCACTGCATTATATACATTATGTTTTGCAATTTACCTGCACAAATGTTAATAGTTTTGCATCAGGAGAAATAGAAGTGTAGCCAAATTCAGTCCTAGTCTGTGTTGTAAGAGCTCTAGCTCTCAGATATGTAGCATGACTTACCTGAGGCCAAAAAGAAGCATGACCAGCACACCAGGATTTCTCTGTGCATGTGTGCCAGCGTGGGTATCCTCCTCTGTGCCCGAGAGGTTCCAGTACATCACCAGACTGCGTTTTTCTGGTTCCTAGTATGCCCACTCTGCCTTGCAGATCAATAAATGCTGGCTGTAAAAGCAGCATTTTGGACCCTGAGCTAACAGAGCAAAATATTATGTTGACCCAGGAGGATAAATTACACCTTTTTGCATCTTCCACAGCACAAAAGGCATAGCCTGAGCCCACCATCAGATCCAGTGCCTGGTGCTCCACCATATCTGTGCTGCCACATTCCCTTTCTCTTATCAACACTATGTAACACTTTCGATCACAAGTGGACAAAAGGACCAAGCTACAAAACACTGAATTAAGACTTTGTGTGTCTGGGGATAATGCAGAGCTTTTTCCTGAGTCTCATGGAAAGGAGTGGCATTGGCAGGAAGCCCTTTACCAGTGGGCACCTTCCATCATGCTGGGGCTCACCAGATTGCACAGATAACAAGACTGGGACTGGTAAAAGTGACTGTGTGACCAAGCTGATGCCCCAAAGAGAGATTCAAAAGCAAATAAGTGCTCATACAATTCTCACTAGTGAAAAAGGAAAGCAGGAAAGGAGTGGACAAGGACAAAAGCCACTTCTCTGTCAGGAGAGCTATCCCACCAGCACAGGACAGACATAATTTCTGTCATACTTTTGTGGAGTCTGCTACACAGAGGGGAAGAAGGAGGGCAGCTGGTCATGTCCCTGCCCTGCCTGGCCATGCTGTCTCCCTTGGGACCGTGGCTCCTTCCATCTTTACTGGTTCACGAGCACAAACTCCCCATTGCTTCTGTGCAGGGCTCTGCCCACCTTCAGAGGCTGCACTGCATGCCCTGCAGCGACTCTGAGGCTCAGGCTCAAGAGGGGACCAATGCTCACAGTACCTCTGAGACCCAGCAAGGAACTTTCTATTCCAACAGCTCATTCAGTCAAAGTACAATCATTTAGTCCAGGTTTTTCCACATGATGTCTGACAGTCATTTCTGTTTCTTTTTTCAGTGGAGTCCAGTGAAATCACAAAACAATAATCTACTTTCTCTAAATGCTGCCTTTATTGCTAAGTTTGATAAAATGTCATTATGTAAAATGACCTGTAATGCCTGAAGGGGGTGGTTTATAACCACCTAGCCCGCCCCAAGTTTGCCGTGAAACCACTGCCAAATGTTTCTTTGAGCATTTCTAAACTCAATGTGTCAGATTTTCATTGCTCATCCTGTTAATCAAGGAGACAGAGGCACATTTTTCCACTCTTGCTTTCTACTAATACCATCTTTCCTCCGCATGAGTAGTGATTGTAACTGAAGGCTATTAAACCTCATTTAATTCAAATGTAATGTGGTTCTCAAATGGTCCCACTGGGGAGGCAGGTTCAGCAATGAGTCACTGTCCTGGAGGAAGCTCTGACTGTCCAGTGCCTACTCCTAATTTATGAAGTTACACTTTAAGCCCATTTTCTAAATTAATTCTGTGTTTGCATCTGAGAGTCCCTTCAGCTGTCCCTGCTTAATTACCTTTCTGTAAGGTGTGCTGCAATAGGTTTGTGTGTGTACTTCGGCACCAAATTCCCATTGATCAGGCCACCGTGGAAGAGCTGGATGCTGTGACAGCGCCCAGGGTGCCTGGCCTGCTTGGCAGCCCAGACGTGAGGAGAGTTATGGAAGGTTTGCACTCAGGGACTGAACCAAAAGGCAAAGAGCAGATGCCAAAGGGGGAGGCATGGCTCTACCAACATCTGTATCCCCATACACCCAAAGTCCTGAAAATGTATCCTGCTGGCAGATGCCCCAGTTGAGGGGTAGGAGAAAACACAGCTGCCTTGACTTTTTTTTTGGCATGGAGGGGAGCATGGCTTGGTGGTTTCTGTCTCCGCACACCTATTAACACCAGCTGGCAGACACCTCCCTTGGTTGCCCTGAACCCCAGCTTTGGGGTGTTCACTCACCTTACATCAGCCCTGAGGCAGAACAATGCTGAGAGTCCTTCCCCCATCAGGAACTGAGAAATAGGCTGAAGTACACCACGCTGGCCAGGCGTTTCTCAGACACTGGCCCTGCTGCACTTGGTGGCTTTCCAGCATAAGGCAGCACCTGGACCAGTTCCCCTTATGGCTTGGAGGGCGGTGGAAAGGTGATAGCAGGTGCCATCACCTAACCCCTCTCCCTCTGCCCCCCAGCTCCTTCCTCCTGGCCCCACACCCCACCGCTGCGGCCGCTGCTGCCCTCCAGCACCCCGCTCCCAGCTTCGGGCCGGGTGCCAGGCTGAAACCAGAGCCAGTGAGGGCCCCGGAGGGCTGTGCCTGGCCTTGTCCCACTGCCAGCCCCAACGCTGCTGGCCATGGACGGCTGCCCCGCCGCCCCGGCTGCTCTCCCTGGCTGCTGGCAGCCTTTCAGAGGCTTTCTGCTGACGAGATGCTGAAGCTGGCAGAGGTGGCATTCAGGAAGCAGCCAGCAGGTTAATCCTCCTAATAATTCGTAGCATGCAGCAGGGAGCAGAAAACTGACGCAGAAAGCGTTAGCGCTGTGGGTTTCTATGGCATTTAAATATCATCAATGTCTTGATGTCTGCGTATCCATTACGCTGGAAAAGAGGGAAGGAGGAGGGGCAGAGGTTACGTGGGAGCTGAGAAAACAGTGATGGCAATAAGCCGGCAAGCACAGGTCCTATTGCAAAAAAAACCCAAAACACTGACTGCCTACCAACACTTTTCTTTCTTTAGCAGAATCCTCTGTAAATGGAACATGGGCAGATTAGCTGGTTCCCCCTCTGTCCAAAATGAATGGTAAGAAGAGAGGGAGTGAGAGGAGGAAAAAAACTCAAAATGCCTGGAGCTATGGCTTGTGGATAAAAAACAGCTGCACATGAAAAATAATTGATGAGGTTTTTGAGCTACTACAGATTGGAGAATAAAACACCAGCTCACCTCTTACTTCCAGAAAGACAACAGCACTTTCTAAAAAGTGTTGAAGATAGGGTTTTAGGTTGGCTTTTTTTAGCAGTGGATGCATGAATCTAGTGCACCTGGATCCAAGCCTGTGTACTGCCAGCCCTACAGCGCTGGACTCAGGTGCTGACCTTTCTTCCGAAAACAAATCCCTGTCAGAAGGCATTTTGGTGCTGTTAGTCAAAGTGTAGCAGCTATTGGACCTTCTGGACACCACAACAAGCCTTAACCCTCCTGTCCCTCCCTCCCATGAATCCTAAGAGAGGACTGTAAGTGGAAACAATACCTGGTTTCATGACAAGGTGATGAACCCTTGCGGGAGCGCAGAGGTCCCTTTGAGGGGTGCTGGGAGACCCTTTTTTGCACTAAAAGGACCAATGCTATAACCAGGGGGAAAAGGATTAAAATCTTTACCAGCCTACATAATAAATGGGTTTATCTGTGCTCAATAGAGGGATTTATAGTCATGTGCAATATGCAGAAGTCCTGCATGGGTCTGCAATGGTCTCAGCTTTGTCCTCGTATAAAATAAACCACAGTGAGTAACTCCAGAGTTTCTTCTTCCCCTCTTTTTCTGGTTCCCTACTGACCTTTTGCATTTTTCCCCATGGTGGGCAGAAATAGGGTCCTTTCCTTCTTCATTACAGACTTCTGAAGCGCAACACTATCATTGCAATAATGCTTCTGTGACTTGACTTCCTATTACTAAATCCCATGCAAGTGCTTTCATTCTTGTATGCACACTGGTCTGGCATTCAAAATACTTGGCTTCAAAAAGTCGATCACCAGCTACAGGGAAAAGTAAGGGCACTTTAGTTCCCTCATTTTCTCCAGTTGTCTTATATCAGAACTCAGCTTTCACAGGAACTTAAACAAGGGAATATAAAGCTTTCATTAGTAAATATTACTCTGGATTACCCTTTGGTTTATTTTCATACAGAAAACTTAGGAATCAAGCTGTTTCAAAATACGATGAGTCAGTGAAATGTTTTCATTGCTCATCTGATGACAGTTAGAAGATTTTCATTGATTTGCAAAAGAATGGAAAAGTGCAAGACTTAACAATGAGTTCTAATAGAAAGGATTAAAGATGTGGTACCAAAACAGGCAAGAGGGAGGTGGCTTCGGATCCTATTGAAAATCCACTGATCAAATGTCAACCTCCATTGACTTCAGTGGACTTTGAATTAAGACCATATTTTTTCTTGAAATAAATTTCTGTTCTTTTCAACAAAGCTCTTTTAACATGTTTAAATGTGCATGTGCTACATTAACCTCTGCTCATGGCTGGAGGAGTGGATCACATCTTGAAAACAGCAAAAGCCACCAGATCCGGATGAGCCAAATTTCTCTGAAGTCAGAAGGACTGCTAATCCAGTAGATCCCTCATAGAGCATCACCATCTCCATGTGACAGAGCAAAGGGCCAGTACCATATAACTTGATATGTTATGTTTGTCACCCAAAACATTGGGAAAAGGCAAACAAGATCAGTGCAAACGATACAGAGCAAGGCATAGCTGCCATGGGGAAGGACTCTGTACAGGAGCGTGGCGGCTCTTCTTGCACAACACAACATACTTTGCACCAGTGTGAGGGGTGGATCCTTTCACCCAGGTCTCTCCCACCAGCAACCTATAGCTGAGCAGTGTGTGAGATACATGCAGTCCTGCCCAGAGGACATCTGAAAGGGCTCTCCAATGAAAAATAACTAACAAACTAAAAATAAGCATCTCTAGAGCTAAAGTACGTAGGTAATGGTTCAGCTGGAATTGCTGCCCTGCGGTTATGCTCCTCGGCTGAGAGTGCTCCTATCCAGCCTCTCATCTTCCCGCCAAAGGGCAATGCTCCCTTTAGGTATCACCTCCACTCTCCTACAGAACCAAGCAGTCCATGCCCAGTCCATGGAGGAGCAGTGAGCACGTGGGCAGGTGCAAGATGGCACATATGACACCACTTAAAATAGTCAGGTGTCTGAAGGACTGTGTTGGCCCCAAGGGCCTCCTGTTAAACTGTAACAGGAGTTCTGCATACTTACACAGATGCCAAGGGAGAAAATGGTGATCTTTGAACAAGCCTTTAGTTAAAAAGTAAATCTGATCTTTTGAATTTCTGAGATTTTTATGACAAAAGTCTAAGCCAGATTGCTCTGACTGGGCAGCAGGTGAGGTATTCCTCCCATGGTTTGCCTCTAAAATTAGCTTCACACACTGACTTGAAAATGTTAATCCCAGCTCATCCCTACCCTTGGCAGGTGGCTTGGGGGAAGAGAATCACAAGGAATCTTCTCTTGTCACCCAGTTCTGGGGCCAGTATTTCTTCCTGACAAAAAAGGCCAAAGGAGTTCTGCTGCCTCTCCCCAGGGATGGTATCATGCCCCTGGTGACCTCTGCCAAAACAGCAGGCTCTACTCCTTCCTCCAGGTTACCTCCTCAGCATCTCTGAGGAGGCAGAAGCCATCCCCCAGGCCTGTCACCTCTGCTTATTCCCCTCTAACTTACTGGGACACATATATTCACGGAACATCATCACTCTTTAAAGGCTTCTTCAGTGTAATCAAGAAATGCAAACACCAGACAGAGAGGGGTGATCTTCACATTCCTGGGCCCTTCCAGCTACCTACAAGCACATTGCAGGACTGACAGTTGGAACACCACTAGTTCTTCCTTAACCAGAAGTACAGTATGAACCTAAAAGCCTATGATCCTGAAGAAAGTTTAGGGAGAGGTGAACACTCTTCTCAAAACTACGTGATTTTCTCTTCCAGTACCTCAAGAAGCAACACTGACAAAGAAAATAAAACTGTGCTGAAACATCTCTGTGCACTTCCTACGCTCTGCTGAACCAGCCCTGCAAAGCAGCCGGCAGCCATGCCTGCCCTAGGAAGATACCCACAGCTTCTGGCTGTGCACACCTCTGCAGGGGTTATTCACAGAGCCACCAGCTTGGCTGCACTTACAGATGCGCATTTGTGCAGGTCCCATAGGGTGACCAAGAGCCACGAGGGACTCTCAGGAGGATCTGAGCTGCCTGTGGCCAGAGTTGCAAACTATGTAGGCTCTAACAAGCAAACCAAATTCCTCTAGGAAGAGAAAACAGGTTTTATCAGGTTGCAGAGCTGCTAGGCAGGAAAGAAAGTACAACCCAATTATTTGGCTTTTGAGGACCAAGGCACGTGAGCCAGCAGCATCTCAAAGGAGCAGGCTTATGCTACTAAGGTGAGGCCAGTTCAACTGCTCTTAATTTTTGCATGCTCCAGCTAACTTTTTGATATCTTACCTGGGGTTGTCTAGAAATTGTCCTTTATTCTTATTGATGATCAAAGGACTGGGAAGCCTGCCATATGAGGAAAGGCTGAGAGAACTGGGTTTGTTCAGCCTTGAGAAAAGAAGGTTTAGGGGAGACCTCATTACCATGTTCCCATACTTAAAGTGTGGCTACAAAGAAGATGGAGACTCCCTTTTTACAAGGAGTCACATGGAAAAGATGAGGGGTAATGGGTACAAGTTATTCCTGGGAAGATTTCAATTGGACACAAGAGGAAAATTTTTCACAATGAGAACAAACTGCCACTGAAAAATCTTCCCAGGGAAGTAGTGGATTCCCCAACACTGGATGCTTTTAAGATTCAGCCAGGCAAGGTGCTGGGACATCTTGTCTAGACCATGCTTTTGCCAAGAAAGGTTGGACCAGATGATCCTTGAGGTCCCTTCCAGCCTGGTATTCTATGATTCTATGGTTCTATTATTCTCGCCAGTTTTCTGTGCAATGGATCTGTTTCAGCAATGCCAGACCTCCTGCCCCTGCCACTGCTGTAAGCATGTCCTTACCACATGCTCTTTCTCTCTCCTGTCCCAGCAATTCCTTACCCACTGTGTAGCCTCTCACCTCTCATTTTCCCTCAATAGCCACTGCTCTTCCTTCTCATTTCTAACTCAAGCCCGAGCCTGGTTGCTCTCTTCCTCTCCTGACACTGACACCACCATCCATCTCCTCCCTTAGGACTCTGTTCTGGATCAACTCCTTCCCTCCTACTCCAGGGATTTCTCCAAAGCCATCCTCTGCCCCAGCCAGCCCTTTCTTCTCCTTTCCAGACAATTAATCCTCCCGCCCATGGACCTCAACCTGCCCTATGCTCCTGACACCACATGGGTTGACACAGTAGTGAGCTCTTGCTCAGGTCCTCCCAGACTTACCATCCTACGGCAGACTTATCACCTGTCAATTTTGGCGTAGGAGGAACTATGAATGATGAGTTACAATGGCAATAAATTCCTTGCCCGTGGCTTACACCTTCCCTTTCCTAACCCAGCATGATGTAACTGCTACGACCTGGCTGCAACACAAACCACAGTGTGATTCCTCAGCGACACATCACCCTTTTTGTGAGACATGAGGCAGAAATCCTCCAGAACATCCTTTTCCTCCATGGCCACTGCCACGAGGAGGCTCAGAAGTGTGGGTGCAGCCCTCATGGTGACTTGCAGGCTGCAGGACAAGCCCCTGAGTAGCCTGCAAGCGGCCGTGGGGCTTGATGGGTGCCTGGGGACTGGAAGTCCCTGTCTAGACACGCTCATCTGGAGGGCAGAGAAAATGACAGTGGCAATGGGAGCAAAATGCTTCTCTGTGGTATGTAAGTCAGCACTGAAAAATTAGAAAGATGACAAAGGTCAGCCTACCTGTACCTTTTTAGGTATAGATATAGAGATAACAGTGGCGCGTGTGTCAGATGTTCGATTGCTATCAGTAGGACTAAATACCTCTCAGGGAGCATTTTGGTGACCATGTAACCCTGAGCAGCCCCAACTGTGTGACACTGCATTGCAGAAGGCAGCACAGTAGCCTTCAGATACTGTCGTGCTGGATTTTAAAACAGAGCCGTTCTTAAGTTATCCCAGTTCAAAGTGCAGAGAAAGGTGTATGAAACATGTTGTAACGCCTGCCACGCTCACCTCCCACCTTAAATTCAGGTAAGCAAGAAAAGCGACCGTGCAGAAGCACTCTGCCCTTGGTCTCCTAATGTCCCTCTGCTGAGACAGACCTAAAAAGGTAATGGTCTGGTGGTGAAAAACAGATGTAACTGTCTGCTTTCCTATTTTCAGAGCCAAAAACTTCTGTCGAGGTATGATGACCAGTGCTATTGAATTGATCCGACTATATGGGACTTTACGGCTCCTAAAAATTGTGAGCTAAACCACGGATTGTCGCATCCTGGGAAAGGAGGGAAAACCTCTTCACGTTTACGTGGCTCCATCGCTCAGCCCTTCAGTTGCCAGAAAGGAGCCGATGAAACAAGAAGCGCCTTCAAAGCCGTGAGCAGCTCGGGCTTAGCGAGCGGGTGGCTCCTCTGGAGCGAGCGGGGCCGGAGGAGAGCTGCGTCCCAAAGCTCGGCTCCCACCCTCTCCACCCCGACAGCCGGCGCCTACCGGGGTCTG
>NW_010292759.1:1900-2153 GCF_000700745.2 Antrostomus carolinensis | reverse complement strand
TATATACAATAATATTATTAATGTATATGTGCTATAGCAGCATCGCAGAGCGCTGGGTGCTCACCGTGACTGCTCTGTGCCTGCAAAGCATCAACTGTAGAGAGATGCCCCCTGTGTGCTGCAGGGACCCCTGATAGATGTAGGTCACTCTTGTTTTCTTGCAGAAATTCCTATTTTTCTGCTTAGATGGCTGCTGGGCAGGGGTGGAGAGGCTGGGCAGGGGGGGGGGGGGTGGGGGGGGGGGGGGGGGGGG
>NW_010292759.1:762-1682 GCF_000700745.2 Antrostomus carolinensis | reverse complement strand
GAGAGGTGGGGCGGGGGTGGAGAGGCGGGGGAGGGATGGTGGAGAGGCTGGGCAGTGATGGTGGAGAGGCTGGGCAGGGATGGAGATATTGGGCAGGGATGGAGAGGCTGGGCAGCGTGGGGTGGATTCCAAATGGGGCTGGGGACTTGTAAGAATTACACCCAGGAGAATAATACACTGAATTTCACACTTATTTACAGCCAGGTCACCCCCTCCCCAGCTCCCAGCGGTATCATAGCTTTGCCCCCTGGGGCAGACAGTAAAGAGGCATTTTTAGTGAGGGAGGAGAAAGAAACTCTTTCTGTTTCCACTTGACTTTGAAAAAGAAACTCTTTAAAACAGGGATTTACTCTTCTTTTTAGTATAACCTGTGTCTGGGGCTAAAATCCCGAGGGGACTTTTTAAAAGACCAGGCTTGACTTTGTGCTTCACATCCAACGCCCTGAGGTCCCGTAGCGTAAAATCAGCTGGTAAATTGGGGACTTAGTTTTTATACTTTCACCTACTTAACAGCGTCTAGAATTGCCAGGGCAATTTTTGAGGGGTGTTAAAGTCATGGCAGAAACTCCCAAGTCCTTTCTCTGGGGGGTTTCAGAGAGATGGTTTGATGGAGGAGAAGTGAAGTGGGAAGGATGCGATGGCAGGGAATTGAAAGGGAGTAAAAGCCTTTTGCTGCACATCCCGACCTCATCATCTCTCCAGTGACATGGGGACACAGGGACATGGGGATATTGGAGCCTCTCCCAGCCTGGTTTGACATCCCTTCCCACTAATCCGTAGGTGGAGCTCTTCTGTCATCTTTTTCTGCTTATGTTGCTAAGTAGGACCCAGAAATAGCTCGGAGGGAAAAAAAAATGCTTCCCTCAGCAGCTTTTGCTGAAGGTGAAATGCTCCGAGCATCCTTTGAAGAGCCAAAAGTT
>NW_010292759.1:326-724 GCF_000700745.2 Antrostomus carolinensis | reverse complement strand
GGGGGGGGGGGGTTCCTCCATCCCCCTCCCCACCATAGCACCAAGAAAAGAGGCTAAAATATCTCTTGTCCTTTCTCAGACCCCCTCCTTGGCTGACAACCACCGTGTCTTTCTTTTCTCCTCTCCAGATCTGAAACGATGTGGCAGAGCCTCACCGGTGCTCGGGACCCCACGCTGCCCCGGCCCCGGGGAGCCGCTGCCCCTCTCACCGCCCCGGTGCCCATCAGCGGAGGACCATGCCCCCCGTGACGGAGGGACGGCAGCTCACAGCGGGACGGGAAAACGGGGCTTTCTAACCTTTCCCCCCACCTCGGTATCATGACTGGAGAGACCCAGCATGTCTACACCATCGGCGATACTGAGGCTGGCCCCAAAGACCCCGACAAGGACTTTGGCTT
>NW_010292759.1:0-297 GCF_000700745.2 Antrostomus carolinensis | reverse complement strand
CTCGGTGGGGAGGGGACATCCCCCTTCCCCAGTCCCAAGGACAAGGAACCCCACAGCCAGCGGGAAGCCGTGATCCGGCCACAGCAAGCGGGGAAGATTGACTTCAAATCTCTCCACCGTAAATCCAAGTTTGGTGATGATGGTACCTGGGGAGAGGTCAAGGGCAGCCCCCAGTCCCCACCGGGGAAGGGTCGAGCCCGTGAGCGCAGCCGGCGCTCGGGGAAGGGTGAGCGGGGCCACCATCAGCTTTACCGGCTCAGCATCGCCGGTACCCGGCCGAACCCCACCATCGGCATC
>NW_010292758.1:0-1394 GCF_000700745.2 Antrostomus carolinensis | reverse complement strand
AGGCCGCCCCGCTGTGTCCCCTGCGGCCCGCGGGCCTCGGCAGGAATCCTTGTAGTTCTCCCTCTGAGGGCAGGGCAGAGGCGACCTAGAAAGGGGAGGAATATCTCTAACCTTTTTTTCTCCTCTCCCCCTTCTGTTTTTCTTTCTCTCTCTTTTCTCTCCCTTCGCATCCTGTCTCCCCAGAACGAAATCTTGAAAAACACAGTTAGCAGCAACGATAAGAAAACCAAAGGGAGGACTGGCTGGCCGCAGCATGTCTGGGCTTTGGAGCTCAAGCAGTGAGCACGGCAGGACTGGAGGAGCCATCCTCAGTCTCGGTAGTGACCTCTCCTCTGAGGACTCTTTGTTATTTGGAATCGTCCAGTTTATTTATGTGCAATTTCTCCCCCAACCCCCCCAAAATGTGGATCTTTGAAGGAGAGGGAAAAAAAAGCATTCCATATATGAAGAGGAAACTCCAGCTTGGTAAGGGGTAATATCTCTAATAGTTTTGTGAATGTTATTTGCTCTGTATAAAACACACGGGGAAAACAAAAATATAGAAAAGGAAAAAAGGAAAAAAACCCAAACCCTCCCTGGCATTAGTGTCTATGTGAAGTGTATCTTTAATACTTGGCCTTTTGGATATAAATATTCATGGGATTATAAAGTTATATTTCAACAGAAGCAGTTGCACCAATGTTTCGGTTGACTCGGTATTTAGTGTTGTAATTTTGTTGTGGTCGTTCAGTATTTGAAGATGTTTTCAGCAGTTATTGATTATGTGCACTTCCGTCCGTAAGGGAAAAAGTGGAATCTAATTAATATTGAAGGTGTAAACGTTGTAAGTACTCAATAAACCACTGTGTGTGTTTTTTACAAAACAAAAAAAAAAAAGAAAAAAAGGAAACCCAAATCTTTTTATGTTTTATACCTCAAATGTTTTGAATAACAGCGTTGTTTATGGCTTTTTTTTTCATAATATTTAAAATATTCGGAAGTAAACTAAATTATAAAGATGGCTCCTAAGTTTATTTTTAAACAAGTGACTGAGTGAAAGGAGGGGTAGAGGGAGGGATCTCGCCAGCCCCGTGAGTGTTGAACAGAAACCGGCAGTTCGGCTGAATAGGAATTCCTTGTGGTGGTGTTCTCCATGCAGGAGACCTACTGCTAACGGGAAACTTTTTTTTCCGTGTGCCGGGCGGCGGGGTTCCCTGGCCGCCGGGGCCGGGCGGCGGCGGTGCCAGGCACTGGCGAGAGCCGAGCCCGGAGCGGGGCCGGGCGGTGGAGGAGTCTTCCCCGGAGGGGTGCCGGGGGCAGGCGAGGGAGGCCGGAGGGCTGCGCTCGGAGTGATTATGTAGCAGGTAATTTTACGTCAAGGAAGAAACAGCGAACAAGGCGAGGGATTTGCCGGG
>NW_010292757.1:0-689 GCF_000700745.2 Antrostomus carolinensis | reverse complement strand
GCATCCAGCTCGTGGCACAGGGAGCTGTGGGAAATGGTTGGACATTTTGGGGGCCTGCCAGCATAGCCAGGACCCCCTGTGCCACCAGCTCTGCTCACACACCTGATGGTGGGGACAGTGAATGGGTCAAACTGGTCCAGCCTCTGCAGATCCAGTGGCACCGAAATGCGACCTGCAAGAGAAAAGGAGTCACCGCTGAGGGTGCCCGATCCTGGGGGTCCCCAAGGGGTGCTGGCCCTAAAGGCCACCAGACCCACCTGTTTTGGGGTGGACGCTGAAGGGGCTCTTCAGCAGGTGCCCAACACCTTTGCTGACGTTGATGTCGAGGCGGGGGAAGCAGTACTGCAGCATGATCTCCCAGTCTGCAAAGCACGGGGCGCTCGGGGCAGTCTGCGAAGCACGGGGCGCTCGGGGCAGATCCACGGCCCCGCGCCCGCGTTCGCTCCATCTTGCCCTTCAGCAGCTCCCAGCGCTGCACCGAGTCCCTCTTCTTGGGGAACTCGCTCTGCAGCAGCTCACGGTGCTGTGGCCAGTGGTCAAGGCTGATTGTGGGCACTGTCAACCCTGCTCCCCCCACACAGACCCCCAGCACAGTGCTGAGTGACACAGCAGAGCCACTCCAGGAAGGATATCCTCCGGGACGAGGGCCAGCACCTTGTCCCAGCCATCAGGGGTGCCCAGGATGTGCA
>NW_010292756.1:350-1198 GCF_000700745.2 Antrostomus carolinensis | reverse complement strand
AAGGACATGTGAGTGCCCCGGGGGCTGCGGGGGGAGAGCATCCCCGGGAGGGAGCCCCCCTCCTCCGGGAGTGCTGTGGGGTGTCCCCCGGCAGGTCCCTCTGCTTTGGGGACGCTCCCCCAGGGTGGCTTCGGGGTGTCCCCTCTGCTTTGGAGGCTCACCCAGAATGGCTTTGGGTCCCCCCAGGCACTACCTGTGCTTTGGGGGTTCCCCCCAAGGTGGCTTCAGGGTCCTCTTGCATTGGGGGTTGTCCCCACGGTGGCTTTGGGGTGTCCCTTGCTTTGGGCTCCTCTTGCATTGGGGGTTGTCCCCAGAGTGGCTTTGGGGTGTCTCTTGCTTTGAGGGTCCCCCCCCAAGGTGGCTTTGGGCTCCTCTTACACTGGGGGTTTTCCCCAGAGTGGCTTTGGGGTGTCCCTTGCTTTGGGCTCCTCTTGCACTGGAGATTGTCCCGAGGGTGGTTTAGGGGTGTCCCTTGCTTTGAGGCCCCCCCCCCCCAAGGTGGCTTTGGGCTCCTATTACACTGGAGGTTGTCCCCAGAGTGGTTTTGGGGTGTCCTTTGCTTTGGGGGTTCCCCCAAGATGGCTTTGTTAACATTTTGTTACTGGTGTCCCCAGTACCTCTCAATGCTTTGGGACCTCCCTTAGGAGTGCTTTGATTTCCCCCCTACTTAGGGACACCCCCTGGGATGGCTTTGAGGTTGCCCCCCAGGAGCACCCAGTGGTGTGGGGTGATGTCCCCAGCAGTGTCCCCACTTTGTGAAGTTCCCCCTGTGCTGCCAACTTGCAGCTGCCCCTGGAGCCGGGTCCATTGCAGGGACCCCTGGAGAAGCAGCCAGACCCCCGGTACAG
>NW_010292756.1:0-277 GCF_000700745.2 Antrostomus carolinensis | reverse complement strand
CTGCCTGCGCTCTGGGTGGGTCCCGAGTAGCCCCTTGGCTCGGGCTTTGCCCCCTTGGCAGTCCCCCAAAGGCTGCCCGCTTGTCCCGGCGTTATCCTCATCGCTCCGACCCTCGTGGGTGCGATGTGGGGACAGCGGTGGGGTGGGATGTGGGGACAGCGGTGGGGTGTCCCCAGACACAGAGGCAGCAGGAGGCTGTTGAGGAGCCCGTGACAGGGTCAGGGCTGCTGGGAAACCAGCAAAAATCCCCGCAGCCGTCATGGAAAAAGAGGATAAA
>NW_010292755.1:0-9231 GCF_000700745.2 Antrostomus carolinensis | reverse complement strand
GAGGTCGACGGTTCCTGGGGGACGTCGTGGTTGCTTTTCCTTCTTGTCTCCCCGAAGGTCGGTTCAGGGACCCTCCTTTCCCTGCAGCCAGGGCGCTGGTGGGGGTCAGAGCTCCGTGCGGTGGCCCTGCTCACCGGCCTTCCCGCCCATGGTGTACTGCCAGCGGGGCGGGGGCCGCTGCCGAAGGCCGAGCGCGGCGCATCACCAGCTCACCCGCGAACTGCGGCCAAGGGCTGGGGCTGCGGAGGCTGAGCTGGATCAGTAGCTGCTCTAAAGACAATAGAAATCAAAGGGAAAAGTTAAGCAGATGCAAATATTCTTGAATTTAAGATATTCTAAATGAAAGTCTCGAAGGAAAGACAGCTCTCCACTGTATCAAATGAGTCTTGTTTTTGTTAAGCATGAAATTGCACTTATATTAGTAACAACAGCCATTCCTTTCCCCCTCTCCTGTTTTTCATCTTGCATTTTACATGGCCTTTAGGCACCCGACAGGCTCATTTGCTTAGGAACACATACATTTCATATAAAGTTTCAACCTTAGGAAAATATTTGTGGTCAAAGGATAAATCTCTGGTGGGAGAAAGAAACGGAGGAAAAAAGACACCAATGAGTAAGCAATTATGGAACTCCTGAGTACTCATTTTCTGACTTTAATGCCATCCATTAGAAAAACACTCTGAGAAATGCACAAGCTGGATCGCACTCAGACCACCAAAATGACAGTCCATGTTTGAGCAAACCACATAGAGATGTTTGCAAGGGCTGAGGGTGGGGAAGAGGTCCTGAAGCAAGCCCAGTGCCCACAGTAGTCACCTCCCATATGCCACATCTCCGGCAGTTTGCAGTGTTTGCATACTTAGCATGCAATGTGTCACGTATCAGATAAAAGTTAATCTGTATTTGCATGGATCATGCATGTTTAGCATGAAAAAAGCTACTCTCTAGTGTAAAATTACACCTGTGACCTAATAGCTTTTACTTAACCACTGTTACAAGCAGCTTCTAGAATAACTAAAAGCGTAGAGGAAAAAATATTTCCTTTGTTTATTTTTGTTTTGTTTTATTTATTTCATCATCAGGAGACCTTTGCAAAACAGTCAGCGTTTCCCTTTACACTCGGTTTCCTCTGTTTGTTTCTGATGGAGTAATCAAGGAGGGGAAGGTACACGCACAAAAAACCCATTTTTAAAAAAGTAGCTGAGGGAGCAAAGCCGGCGATTTCTCTGAGGGAGCCAGGAATCTCTTGCTTAAACCCATTTCTGACTGGCTACACTTCAGCTTCGTGGAGAACTTTCAAGGCTGCTCCTTCATAAGTGGATAAAATTTTAAGGACAGACACCAAAATAACCCCGTTTCACTGGTGTCCCCGCACTCCGCTGTGCACAGCTCCCTCTGGAGGCCCCTGCCACTGCGGATGCCAGCCTGAGAGCCCGGGTTCCATCGCACCTCACCCGGGGGTCTTCCTCACCCGGGGGTGGTCAGGGTGGATCGAGTCCGCCTCTCCCCGCTGGCTAAGGGCTGCCCTAGGCGGACCGATGGTGAGGCTGGACCTTGGCCAGAAGAACATGTAGCTCATCATTTCCTTGATGGGTTAGGTCACCCGAAGACCAGGTCTGAAGTTATCCAGAGATGCCAAAATCTGCAGCTTATCCTGATTTCCAAAGCACCTCTCTCCTCCCCAGGCAGCTGAACAGCAGTCTAGTGTCAAGAACCACATGGGCAAGCATGTGGTGAGGTCTCCTGAATGTTGTGGTTATACAAGTTATTATTCATTACAGTTATGTCCACAAAGACAGATAGGGTGACAGTTTTCACCTGCCCTGTGAACCCTCCCAGTAGGTGTTTTCCCCCAGAGTCCTTCACTACGTGCCGTTGGTAGCCTTCTGCACCAATGAGCCATGGCACAGACCTTTTAACCGTGCTGCAAAGAGGTAGTGATGCCTTATGCCTAGTCAGTCCTGCCTGTTGTCAGAGCTTTTCACCAATAAGGCAACCCGAGGAGGGGAGGAAAGCTAGCCGCAGAGCATGCTGCCGCAGGGAAACTGCCCGCGCGGGCCACAGGTCTATGCCCTAGGCATCTGTGCCAGAAAGCTGTTGTGGGTAGGAAAAATCCTTCTCTGTGGCCAACAATGTGTCTAAGTTGCTCTGGAAACAATGAACTCTTCTGTATTTTTTCTTTTTTGACCCTTCACATATTAGGGAAGAGCTTTTCAGAGGGGCTCAGCTGGGGATTAGCCAGCCAAGGCGAGGTTCCACTATCTCCCATGGAAGTGGTATTTCTGTGTGGTGTCATCTCTGCAGCAAAACCAGCACAAAGCTCACCCCTAACAGACTTCACCAGGCTACTGCCTTCATTCCTTATGGCTGACAAGCTGCCAGGGTGTCCTGGTCACCCCAGATCCACCCTGGTTACATCAGCTGCTCTGCTAGGCTCTTGTGCTTCTCTACAGGTTCAGATGAGACAAATGGTCTAAAAAACATTTCCACTGCAGGTTCAATATACTCTTGCTGCCTGTGGAAAGGCTTTTAAATTCATAGCTGAGTGTGAGGCTCACTCCTGGTTGTATTCTTTGCATATTTTATAATGAGCACTGCTTGAGAAAATGTAGGAGCAGGTTGGTGCTCAGTTTCATTTCAGATAATGACAGAGGAGCGCTCTACTCTGCTCCCTCTAAAGGTTTGGGTTTTTTAATAAAAGCAAGGCTTATTTGGGGACAAATTTAAAATAGCCTTGAAAGTTACTCTGGGCTTTAATCTCCCATGTGATGTTGTATCATACATGAGAAGGAAATTCCTTCCAGCTCTACATAAACCTATTATTTAATCTCTAATGGGTTATTTTGAAATCCAAACAGGATACCTTTCGTGCACTTGCACAGCACAGAAGATCACTCTGGATTCCCAAGCCTTAATGGAGGCTTAGAAAACATAAAAAAGGAAACAAGCAGCCAGGAGCAGCCTGGTGAAGAGCAGCGGGCCAAGCTGCCATGACAGACAGTTGCGACAGTGTGGCAGCACCAGCGGGGCCTGGGATGGGGACCCTCTGGCTCAATAGGGACAACAGCTTGGGCTTCTGCCAGTTCCCTCTTCAGCAGGGTGCTGCCTTTCCCAGAGGATGCCAGCAGCCCTGTGGTGTCCTGTCTGCCCCAGGTGGGTGAGGGGGCTGGGGGCTAGCTCTGCCCTTGCTCCCCTTGGCTGGCAGCTGGCGTTCTCCAAGGCTTCTAGTTTCTCCCACTGAACCTAGGCTTAACCTCTGGACCTTTGGGGAAAGCAGAGAAAGGTTAGGAGGCATCTGTTCTTATGCTCTGAGACTAGCTGTGACAATACACGGGGAAAGGCTGCTGGAGCTGAAAGCCTGAAGCAGTGCCCTTTGCACTGTCACATAATAAGTAGTATTGAAAAAAAAAATAACCCAAACAAAAAACCCCAAACAATTTTCTCTGCAGTCCCTGTCCATTTCTCACCTCTCCAAATGACATTAACTCCAGGTGCAACCTGTTTTTGCACTGTTGCTTCAAACTAGTGGCATTGCTGTGGCACCTCTCACAACAGACATACCAGTGACGGAGGCAGGAGGCTACACGTTAGTTCTCCAAGCAGTAATGGGCGTATTTACAGTGATAAAAATTATAACATTCATCTTTCACAGCTTGGGAGTAGAACATTTTATTCATCACTAAAATGCTGCCAGCGCTGGGGCAGGGCACACTGTATGTGATACCCAACACAAAGTCAAGACAGAACAGGAAGTAAAAACTGTTGTCTTCTTGCTCTCAATTTTTGCACTCACCTAAAGCACATTCTGCACAAAACATGAAAGACCTTGACCTGCTCAGCCTATGCAATGCATCTGTTTGAAACACATCAGCCTTTGACTCCTCTTCTGAATGGCCTCCCCACATCAACGAGGACAGAAAACACAGATGCACTGTCATGCATAGGCAGCTGCATAACAAAGGAAGGACACAAGTACAGGTGTAGAAATTTAATCAGTCATCATTTAATTCAACACCATAAAAGTCTTACTTACATATGTATATCCACTGACATATTTAAAACACCAAAGGAAAGAGGACTGCTGAAAAATTATGATTGTTGTTTCTCTTCCTCTCTCTCTCTCTCTCTCTCTCTATATATATATATATTTACACAAAGCAAAATATGCAAAAAAATACACATCCTGCCTTTACATCCTGCCTGACATTGTCAATGTCCTGCCAGTGCTTGCACTGGTTCAGCAATGAGCTTCCAGCAGCACTGCAAGCCTCAGGGTTCTGTAGACAGAGCTGTTCTGCAAGCCTAAAATTGTGTTTGGTTTAATTGCCAAACATCTCCTTAGAAGATATAAAGAAACATGACAAATACCACAGTGTTATCACACTAATTAATAAAAAGTCTATTAATGCTTTATGAATCACAGAATCATTAAGGTTGGAAAAGACCTCTAAGATCATCCAGTCCAACTGTCAGCTCACCACCACCATGCCCACTAAACCCTGAGTGCTGTATCTTTTGACAAAGTCTAGGAATGATCAAATCCCCATCCTAAGAACTTCTCTCAGGTAAGTCAAAGCCATATTCAGGTGAGCACAGACTGCTCCTTCAATTCACAGTGTGCAGGAATGAGTCTTCTTAGTTAGCTGCTCCCCAAGAGAATCCTTAACTAATACAGATGAAAACTTTACTCCAGCCTCCTCTTGCAACGACGACTGCTTAGCATATACTGGCTGTATGTCTGGTGATGTCCAAATCACAGAATCCCTGCTGCTGAAAGCTCACCAGCTAAACAAGACCAGCACAGTACAGTACATATATGTAAATATACTTGGTGATCAGCTTGCTTCTTGGAAGCATGTTAAATAGGATTCTTCTTTCCTGAATTTACCATCTAACAAGCAGGCATCTGGTCTAAGCTCGTTTTTATAATCAGTATAAAATCTCAGTGAATACACCCACCTGACTGTTTATCAAGCGCAGTAAAAATAAGGCAGGGTAGAAACCAGTAAATGGAGTTATTAAGAGAAAAATATGAAAAGTGACACAAAGATCTGTTTTCTTATTTTTGCTTTAAGGTGCTTCAGACCAAGAGTTAGCCTGAGCCAAAACATTCATTATGCTCTATGGCATAGAGCAACTTTTTCTTGAGTATTTTTTTACTGCTGTATCTCGGAAGGAACAAAGTGCGGAAGCAGGTATTGGCAAAAAGATCCGCCTCATCTGGATTTTCCACGTGAGGATCTTTAATACAAAATGTAAAATTTTCCAGTCCATAGCCAGGGATTCGATCAGATCCTGACAAAAAAGCTGAAGGAAGGGGGAAAAGAAAAACAAAAACAAGTTATCAAATTAAAAAAAAAAAAAAAAGATGGAGTAATCAAGGAGGATGAAAATCATGAGGGAAATCATGATTTTCATCCTCCTTATCAGAGGATGAAAATCATGAGGGAAAATTGGTGTAAAATATGGCCATTTCCATAAGCTAATTATTTTGCTTTGTTAAATTTGTACCAGAATATAATAAAGTCTCTTGTTGAGTCATAATAATTATAAGCCTTCTTTTACTTTTACTTATATAGACTTCGTGGATGAGAAAGGCCAGGCTAGGTTTGACCTTCTACATTTAAAAAGGATGAGCTAGCTTCTGCGATTCTTTCAGAAAGCTAAACTGCTTATATCAGCATAGTCTGCTTGCAGAAGCTGAGGCCTCTGACCAACAAATGGTAACTACAGAAGTAAACGATAAAGTAATTGCAAGATTCAAGCCAGTCAGACACACTCGAGCACACCTCGAGGGATGTGAGAATGGTCAGAACTGTGTCTGCGCAATTCTTGGTGTTACCTTGTGGCGAGGAGGGGCAGGAGGGAAACATGTCAAAAAGCAGTTTGAAACTATAGTAATTTTCACATGCAAGCATCTAAAATGTGTGCTGTGGGGGAGAGAAAAGGGCTATGAAAAGTTTTAAATGCCTGATATATTACCAAGAAACATTTTCTTTTTTTCTCCTGGGAGTTTGTGAAACACGGTCCAAAAATTCCTGATGGTTCGATCTAACTTTTTGTACTGACTGTACGTCACGTTCTGTCAAAGAGATAAAAATAAAACTGGCTGGTTAATCCTCACTATTTCCATTTTTATTTAAAGCAACAACAGTTTATCCGATAAACTTTATAATCCTGTTCACAGACATTCAAATCATCTTAACCTCTGGAATCTGCTTGATTTGTTTTTCAAAGATTCATGTGATAATCCTTGAGCTACAATCTGATCTTTAGTCCCCTTTGTTCTTGTACCTGATGATTAGAAACAGACTCAAAGCAAAGACACAAAACAAAAAAAGAGAAAGTCCCTCGAGCTTTTGTTTTTTCTGTTCGTGACCTGTGCACAGAAGGAAAGAACAGGTCAGAAGGAGTTTATGCTCAGCACATATAGCAGGAGTACACTGTGCTTGCATCCACTACCTTTTCCAGCAGACGCGAATCAATTACTGAGTGTCCCTGGAGAACAATCTGGAGCTCTACAGGGAGAAACATCTTCCACCGTCTAGCTGGGCAGCCTCTTAAAAACCCTTGCATAAAGTCCTCAAACGGCTTCCGTATCGATTCATCGAACACATAATTCAAGTACAAGTCAACAAATTCTTTCCTGCAAAGATATTTTTAATCAAACACGAAATACAAGAGGTGCTTTTTTTAAAGGGAGAATTACAGACAACGTCATTCCTTATTCCTTTGCTAAGCATGACCTGCTTTCCTGTAAAGACTCGGTCTCTTTACTGAGAGCAGCCAACACTGGCGATTATTTATTCACTGAAGAAGCTGGGAGGATCATCACAAATAAAACTGAATGCTGGTCAATATGGATTCATTTTGGCAATATTCCTTGTACTTCATGTGAACACTCCAATGAAATCCTATAAGACACTTCACAATTAATATGGAACCTAGAAGACCTAAATGGTGTAAATTCAGCAAAACTGCCACTGAATGCCCAAGAATAACCCTGAAATCAGGATAAATATTTGCACAGCTGCTAATCAGTACAGTTTCACTCTTCTCTCTATTTGTGATAGAAATTTGTTTACTGTGACTGTACTTGTACAACCAACTCAATGTAAACACTATACTTCACGTTTCCTAAACAGCCATTTCATGCATCCCTATGGGTCCTCAGATCATCTGCATAACTCAGGCCATAGAATTTCTCTCTGTCCCCTGTGCTGAAGTTAGTATTGACACAATACCTTATTGATAGATTGCTCCTCTGTTACCTACAAGATACATTCCATATACGTAACTAAGCAGGAAACATTTTGCTTGTAAAAAAAAACCTTACAGGGGCACACCAATAGCTGGATTTCCCAGACAAGTTGTCTGTATTTCCCTGAAAATATAATTCAGGGATACTTTATACATTTGTTAGGAATTTGCTTGATCAGGCCAGGCACCTCCATACACGCAGATGCCAGAATGTCCAAGGATCCCCCGTCTTATCCACTGCTTGCACAAACTGCCAATGTCTGGCACATATGCAGCACATAGAGCAAGAACTGAAAGCATACTACCTATGGGACCAAGACCAATGGCAAAATGTTGATATTCAATATTTTCTAAGAGTCTATGGGGATGGGTATAGATAGGGTATTTCATACACTCATAACAAGACAACAGGATAAGAAAAAGAAAAATAAAACCAACCTGTTATCCTTAGTGACAGGAATGTTGGCTCCATTTTTTTTAAGTTCAACAGGAACTGTAGAACCTTCTTCCATGATCTATGCAAATAAATGAAAACACTGGATGCTATCTCTATATATGACGAATATATATATGTTACATCTATCATTCTCTCTTTCTGTAGGGCCCCACATAGCACTCTTACTAGTTTGAGTTTACAGACAACTCATGTCTTTTGCAGTGGGACATTGTCTTGCCTTAGTATATGCATGGCATGTCTCAATGGCACAATAATGTCTTACTGTGAAGTCCATGTCCAGGCTCTCAATGATCTGATCACATTCTTCATCCAAAATTCCCTGAAGAGTCCTTTCAAAAAAACAAAGGGGAAAAAAGAGAGAAGAAACATGACCATTCAAAGCACTGCCAAATTCTACCGAAAAGCGTTCTTTGACAAGCAGTGTTTAAGTGCATATATATATAGAACACCTATACTCACACAGAGCCTTCATATATGGCCCTACACTGATCTGTATACTTATGTGCCACTGCTGCCATGAGCTGAGGGCAAACGCCTTCACCACAAAGGATTCCAGACAAATCCATGACCATGCCCTGTAGGGATGACTTTACACACAAGTTCAGTGGCAAGTGGGCTTAGACCACAACCTTGTTCTTTCAAATATCATCTAGTGAGGAATCAAGTGTGGACCAGTGGGATGATCTGGGAGAACTGTTTTGGGGTGCAGCACCTCTCAAATTACTGCAGGCAACTTGATGTTTTCAGTCCACTGAGGGCTCTTTTGCACCTCAACAGTCACTGCCTCCAGGGAAGGGGTTCTCATCTTCTCAGCTGTTTACAGCACTTGCATGGAAACCTGGGCTTCAGGGGCCTAGAAGCTTTATGCTGGTGGCTGCAGCACCTCTTCCTGCTATGTACGTCTGAAATTTCCTTTCCCAGCACGTGGAAACCCTGCATGAGGGCTCTCAGATTTGGCACAACCACAGCAATGCTGTGCTTGTGCATAACATCATCGTGGAAACTGATAATTAGTAAATCAATTTTTAAAAACCCCAACATTAGTAATTGGGCTTTTAGTTCTTCCGAGTCCAAACTACAGCTCAAAGTGGTTTTGAACATACTATAAAGTCAAAGTGTGGACTTAAGCTCAGGCGGAGCAGAAATTTCATCCCTGGAAGCCAAGGGGCTTGGCTTTTTATTTTGGCAATGCCAATCTCTGTCCCAGAGCACAACACCCGTGCCCCGGACAAGGACCACCTTGGAAATCTGTGGCTTTCAGGAGCTCCCCTATGGCAGGCGTAGCTGCGGCGGGTACCCCCAGCAGGGCCTTGGGGATCTCCCTGGGCATCCTCAAGCGGGGAGCAAGCGGGGAGCCCCGCCTCGGCCCGAGCTTCCCCGCAACACCGGGGGCCGTGGGCGGCTCGTACCGGCCCGCGTCTGGCAGCAGCTCATCGAGGTCCTCCAGGGCGGGCACGACGCCCAACAGCTTCTTGTAGAGAGCCGTGGGGAAGGGGAACGGCGCCATGCAGGCG
>NW_010292754.1:15492-16436 GCF_000700745.2 Antrostomus carolinensis | reverse complement strand
AGCGGGGATGCTCCGCGCTGCTGTGCTGAGGCGCCCACGTTTCCACCGCGTTTGAAAGTGGCATTCATTTGGCAGCTGTGGATGGAGGCGAAGAGCTGGTGTGCTTCCCCCATCAGTTATCCTCTAGAGCTGCATAAACGCTGCGATGTCGGCACGCTTGTGTGGAAGCGCTAATGGTGCCTGTGACTCCCTCATCCATTTCCCCTAAATGCTTACAGTAACAATTTGTCTTCGTGGGTGTTTTCAAAGTGAGAGCTACAACAGTAAGTGCTCACTAGAGTAGATGTGGATGAGCATTGATGCAGCTAGTCTGAAAACACTTTTGGTTTGCCAGTTGGTCAAGGAGGGAACATAAGCACTTAAGTAGCGCCGCAGTTCGATGTGAACAGCTGTTTAACCTGACCAGTACATTAGAGATAGTGATTATGTGGAATAATTGCCTAATGAAAAAACAGTGGAAGAAAACATGAGTTAACCATTCCAAAATACCTGTTAGTTGCATGTGTCTGTAAAAAAACTAATTCATCTTCTTCAAGCTGCCCTTGAAAAAATAAGTTTGCTCTGGAGTGTCTTTTGGGCCCTTCAGTTCTGTAGATGCATGTGCTGTTGCTTCTAACAGTTTACAACATGTGAGCAGGGCCGGGTCAAGGGCAGCTGCATTCTGTATTTAGCAGTGAGTGCTGAATGGATTATTTTGGGTTTTGCCCACAGTCTGGAGGTATTTAAGTGCCTTGGCCTCCAAAGCTGGATTCTTTCGTTTCGCAGGAAAACAATTATTGCTCCATTTTTTTCTTTTGTATTGGAGTTTGAAGGAGCAGGTGTTCCCACATGGCAGCATCTGCTGCTGCATTACTTATTTTCTGCAACGTAATAATTACTTAGACTTTTGAAATGGAGAATAGTTGGGTAGCTAGCTGTCCAAGACACTTCAGTAGTCAGATGTA
>NW_010292754.1:14949-15473 GCF_000700745.2 Antrostomus carolinensis | reverse complement strand
CTTCTTAACTAGCTGTACTGAGCCGGTCGTGGCTTGATCTATGTTGGTTTGTATTTATTTTTAGCTACTTCATCAGTTAAAACTTAAGAAGAAAGAACATTATAAATAAACTAAGTACCTCTCTGAATTTAGGTTTCCTGGCTGAAGTATGTTGAGTATATCTAGTTTTGCTTTAGTCTGCAGAACAATATGTGCAATATTGATCTGATCTGTTATAGATTTGATATTTCTGTTGCTTGTCTCTTATTTACAAGATTTTCCTTCGGGTTTGTTAATACTTGGATGCCTTCTGTAAGATGCAAGCCATGAGCTCTGTGTCAAGCAGACATTCTTATCTAATCTAAGGTTTCTGCTTACTGGCTGCAGGACAGACTAAATCTGCTGGGGCATGTTTTCATGTGATGTCCATTTCCCTTTTTCCCCTGTATCTCAGCTGTTGAAGTGCAGCTCCCAGATATCCTTTCTCCAAGTTTGGGAGAATACAGTGGCTGGCTAAGTAGGGGAAGTTGTAACAATACTCTTTA
>NW_010292754.1:5858-14865 GCF_000700745.2 Antrostomus carolinensis | reverse complement strand
TCCTGCTGTAGTGCAAGAGAAGTATATAACATGTTATTTGAAGCCTGTCTTCTGCTGCAGTCACCTCTTTGCCTTATTCCTTAAATGTCTCTGTTCCCTAAACTGGCTTTCAGAGCATAAACTGTATGCCCTTTCTTCTCCAACTGTTTCTTTGACTAGTCTACAGGGCCAAATTAAAAAAATAATGTGCCCACATAAGATAGACTGCTGCCTGAGGTAGGTTTGCATGCAGGCACCATCCTGCAGCTTGAGCATCGTAGTGCTGCATTGTCCTGTTTATCTTTGGTGACAACTCCCCCAGCAAAATAATTGGCATGTTTCCACACACTCAGGGGAACCAAACTGGCTGTTGCCAACAGACGATCTGAGGGGAGAAGGGAGGAAATCTCAGTCAAGCTCTGTTCAGTTTCTTTATGAACAAAAAATAGTTTGTCTTCTTTATTGCTTCTATTGGAGACTAAAAGACTATGCAGAGGAGAACTCTCTTTGCATCCAGAAGGAGAGAATTTTCTCTTCTTAAATGCAAAAGCCTTTCAGTAGGCCTGCAAGGTGCATTGGACCAGAGTTAATTTTTTTGTTGTACTTTTTAGTCTTTGGTTCAGCAACAATAAACTGAAGCGTGGCCTTGAATTCGTGGTTAAGACTTGAGGGAAAGAAGGGAGTGTTAGTTTGTTTTCCTTCTATTTTATCAAGACATCCAAAGCAGCAGTTCTCCAGTAAGCTAAAATAATGGAGTAGTCATGAAAAGAGGTGAGTGCTTGTGAATTATAGACTGCTGGTTGTCTGTTAGCCAAAGAGAAGAAATCTAAAAAAAAATCATTATGGTAAAAGATTGACAGTTGAATCCTTCAAGACCACGGTGCAAGTCAGGCATCATCTAAAATATTTAGGATAGTATAATGTGGTTGTTAGTAAAGACCAGAAGAGACTGAACAATTTCAGAGAACCTAATATGAAGTGAAGTGAATGGATAGCAAACAGGCAAGTGACATTTATTTTAACAGATTAAAAGTAGTGTACATTAGATGGAATTATTTAGATATCTTCTTATAACTTAGAATGCAGTGAGTTTTATCATTTCAGAAAAGTATCTTGTCATTGGTGACAACTCAGTTTAAGTAAAAAATGCAAATTAGTCTGACTGTGTAAGGAATATGGAAAACTTTGTGTTTTCTTAACACAGTGGTGTGCTGTCATACCCAATATCATTGCGGCTTTAGTAGTCTTATTGCTGTAGTCAGTGTATATAAGACTATAGAGATGGGAATGACTCAGAAGAGAGTAAAACTTCAATGTGAAAACACATTGAAAGGTTTGAAATCCTTTTCTGCCGGGGCAGATAGTGAAAAATATGTAAACAAAAAGACTAGGAAATAAAGTCTGTTGAGGCCTACCAAATTTGAAGTTACAGTAAAAGATTTTTGGCTTGAGAAACTCCTGACTGCTAGACTAACTATCAGTTACAGGCATACCAGGGGAAATGCATTTGTGGGTTTTTTTTGCTGAAACTCTTTTGTAGATAACGGCTCTTTGCCAGTTTACTCTGGTGTCCTGTCTCTGGCTGGTTCTCTGCTCTGATTCGGTGTGGCTCTACTCGGCCTTTTTCACAATTCAGGAACCAAGGAAAATTCAGTGAAATTCAGAATTGATTAAATTATTTGTTAAAGTAAATATAATATGTGACCAATTTATGCATGTCACAGGCATAAGGTTTTTTTAATAGAGGTTAAAGCCTTTAGGAGACTCAAAGTGATAATAAATATTGTTATCGCTAAGAAATCCTAACAAAAATTGGAAAGAGTTTGAAGTCTCGTATCCTGGGACATAGCAGTCTGTGCGTGAAGGTAATCTGCTTTCTGCTTTTCATTGCTTTCCTGCTGCAGTATTTTTCTTGAAACAACTGGCAATATCTGCTTTAAGAGAGTTGGTTCTTTTGAAGATGTGTTAGTTTCTTCCCATAGAGAAGCGTTCATCCACCCCCCCAAGTGTTTTTTTTTCCCTCTCCTCTCCTCTCCTCTCCTTCTTAATCCTGGGAAGTACCTGTAAGTCTCATACAGTTCCCTAATGCTGTCTTGGCCAGAATGCAATTTATTATCTATTTTATCTGTTTTATCTTCGGTCTCGTTCCTGTAGGCTGGAAAGGCTGTAACAGTTGTGGTTGCTGTGGGCTCGGGCAGTGGTCCCGGCGCGTCAGCCTTGGGTGGGAAGGTGGAGCGGGACCGCGGGGCTGTCGCAGTGGCCGTGGCTCAGCCTTGTGGGAAGCCAGGCCCCGCTGCAAGGCGGGCGCAGGTGTGATCGCTGGGACCTCTCTAGCAGATGCCAGTGGAGGCATGTAGTGTACCTCGTGGAACTGGTCATTGCCTGTGGAACGAAGCCCCTGACTTTTCCAGAAAAAATGTATTTTTAGCAGCCCATGGTGAATAGCAGCTAATTGCAATTTTTAGGATCGTTAGGAGGAAATAACATGGAAATAATATTGCATTGTTGTTATAATCAGCGTTGTACTGTTTAATCAGACTTCAACATCAAACTAAAATTCTATGGTTTTAAAAAGGTAGTTCAGAAAAGTTTGTTCTAGTAATCCCTCAAGCATCAAATCATGCTTGATTTGGCCTTTTGTTAAAACAGTGCTTTGAGAACTCTGTAAATAATTAAGGAATAATTAAGGCAGCTGGATATGTGACCCTTTCATAACATCATACCTTAATAATATTGACTTCTTGTTTTGTTCTAGTTTTGATATCAAGTATGTTGCTGCTACTTGTTGAATTTGCAGTTTCAGTCGGAATTTGTAAATATATGTATTTTTTTTAAAAGCTGATACCCCTAAATATCTAATTATTCCTGCATAATCTTACTATGTGCTAGTAAGTCAAATCAATATACTTGGTTTAAGATTTTCTTTTAGGGCTGAATTCTTAAGAGAAATTTTTTTTTTCTCTTTTTTTCCTTCTTAATTTTTTTGTAGAGAGGAGTTACAGGCTTGTGATCTGTGGATCCAGAGGAAAGGAAAAAGGAATGTATTGTTTCTCATAAATTATTTCATTTGCATCTGATACCCTAAGAATACACTGCTTGTATCTCTGGAACAGTGGAGAGATAATTGTAAAATGTAATGCTAAGAGGACAGAGTACTTGAAGTGTGGCATGGTTTTTTATTGTTTTGATTTGTTACTCTTGGTGGTTGGTTAGTGCTGGACATCTCATGTAAGTGATGTCTGAAAGAGAAAGGTCAGGCTGTACCGGACAGAATGAAACAGACTGCATTGGACATCCATTTTGCTATATTGTTTAATATTAAACAAAATCGTTAAACAGAGATTGCATTTGTCTGAAGGGATTTTAATTTAAGAAATCAATTTCACTGGCAATCAGCCCTAATGCTTCAGCTGAATGGCTTTCACTAGTGTTCCATGTCATCAGCATCACTCATTATAATATCATTTATATACTATCATAAATGAAAAGTGGTTTATGGTCATTAAAGCGAGAGGCAAGTGAGAAGCTACAGCAAAACTAGCTGCCTGGAATTTTCTTGAGCGATAACTGTTCCAGAAGTTTCTGTGGATGTGCAAAGCTGTATTATTTTTGGCAAGACTTGTAGATTTAGGTTTTTTTTTCCTTTCCTGGTCGTTCTAACTGCAGAGGACATGTCACCACTGCAACTGATGAATTTGGCTGTGGGTTGAGTGCAGTTTAAGAAATTAGACTTGGTGTTTTGTCAGTCTTGACTAAACCCGGAACCCCTTGTGGGGTTTTTTTGGCCAGGAAAAAAGGGTGGAAGAACTGCTTTGCTTTCGGATTTGGGATTTTGGCTGCCGTTCTGCTCCGCTTGCCGAGAGCAGCAGCGGCCAGTGCTGCTGGCTCGCAAGGGCGAGGGCTGGAGTGGGATCAAAGCCCCAAGCCAGACAAAGGGGCGGCTCTGACCGCCTGGATGTGAAGGGAAGGTCTGCCTGGGGTTAGCTTGTGGCAGTGCAGAATGAAAATAAGTACATTGCAATGGAAGTGTTTGAAGTTGCTTAAATAAAAGCTTAAGTTCTAGAACATGTGCGAGTTGTTATGGAAGCATTTCTGAAGTTTTCTAGTGTAACTGGAGTCTGCAAGCAACCTGAAGGAATTAGCTGGGAGAGCTGTCAGCTGCTCTGCTCATTCCTGGGGAGCACTGCTGTTGAAATTTGTAACTGATGGGACTTGCTGGTGCTGTTAACCTGCTTATTCGTTCATGACTTTTTTTCTTTTCCCTTGTATGTTTGTATCTAAAAGATAGTGGTGATCAGGAGTTCAGACTTGTCTGATAGAAAAATAGAAGTCCATTAAAAGATTTCTTGAAGTGTGTTCCTTTTTCAGCACCAAAAACCTTAAGAATATTTTCTTTGACAAAATTACCTTTAAAAAAAAAAATAAATGTTTTTGTTAAGTAGCTGTAAGTGATCTGAAACAGTAAGGGCTAATGTGAAGCCCTCGTTTAATAGATTTGCATTTGTAGCTCACTGTTTGAAACGTTGTGGTTTGTTATCAGGTCTCTTTCTCTTTGGCAGTCTGTTAGCTATGGCAGAGCCACCGCTTAGTTCCGGAGGTTTTCCACTTGACCTTTCTGCATGACATGCTTTCCTATTCGAGGGACTGTCTGTGTGTCACTGAACCTCTGTACTGCTTTGCTGTAAAGCAGCTGTTAAGTTTTTCAGCTTGGGGAATGAAGAATGAGTAAGTTCTGTTGGCCATTTTGCTTGTACCTTAGCTGAAACTGAGGATGCTTAGAACCTCTTGCTTTCTGATGGAACCAGTTTGTTCTGAGCATTGCTGCAGGAGACTTCAGTCTGCAGCGGGCCTCTGCTGTACAGAAATAGAACTGGAAGTCTGGCCATCAGCCAGGTCATTGTTTGCTGCAGTTGTCACTGGTATTTTATTTTTGGGTAAGGATGAGGGAAAGTGACTTAAAAGCCAGCAAGTCTTGGAATGAGACAGGATAATGTTTTTGTTATACTATGTGCTGTAACAATTTTATGTATTAACATACTATTAAATTCTGAAATGCTTAAAATCAAATGTAAAGTTAACATCAGCTTGATCTGTAACGATGTAGACTGTTCTGTTAAACTCTAGATTTCTGTGGTGCTTTGTGTGAACTGGTGGATGTTAATGTTCTCAGAAAAGTTAATATATGTGTAAGATCTGGCCGGGAGGTGGTTGTTTTAGTTTTAAGTTCAGTATTTTGATTGTTTACCTTTAAAGTTCTGTCCTGTGCAGAAAGTACAAGTTTACCTGCTTTATAGTATTTTAATTTCATACAGGAGGCAATCATCTAAATAGTATAGATTAATTTCCCTTGCTAACTCAACTCATTTATAAATATGTAACAAGTTATGGATTAGTTTATAATAATTTATAGGGTAATATGAAGAAAACAAAATTAATGGGGAAAGTAAATTGTGTACAATATGAGTTAAAGCCCACTGAGATCCTCTTCCTACAGATGGTTGGGGTCTTGTACATGTAAACTGTAAGCTTTGCAGGATCTGGCTCAAGTGATCCCTTATAAGTTTAAATATACAGTAAAAATCTGTGTTGCTTTTTCTGGTTCGTGTTTTACATCTGACAAAGTAATTTTTTAAGCTCTCTGAGGTGGTACTTTTGCATTGTAATTCTAGGTATAAAATGCTATTCAAAGTGTCCTCCTTCTAATGTGTAATATTAAAGGGTTACATTTTTATTGAAATACTTTTGTGGATACAAATTATTCCTGGTTAAAAAGGGATGTGCTGGTAATTGAACCATAATGGATGCATTGGAGCAAATGGGTTTGTTCTCAGGCAGAGTTCTGTGGCACAACAAATTTTCTGCCAGAAAATTTTGGCCTAGAATCTTCCCTTCTTAAAATGATCACTGTGGACACTTAAGTTTTGAATATCTTACTGGGATACTTGAAAAGAATGTAACCTTTCAGAAAGTTTTGAGCAATTAACCTTCAAAAGAGTTGACCGTCTGAAAATGTATGAGAATAAGTTCCTTAGAGATTTGTCCACTTGAAAATATAGGAAAGTAAGTTCCTAAAAGTACAGTCACATTTAAGCACAGAAGGTAGGAGAGGTGGAGGGGTTTTTATTTTGATTTTTTTCTTTTCCTTTAGCCCTTCTTTGCTACAGCTCCAGTCTATGAAATAGGGAATAGTAGAACTTCCAAATTTCAGTGGGTTTAATGGAAATATGAATTCCAGTTGGTCTGGTACTTGAATGCTCTTGTAATGAGGGTCGTGCAAATAGCTCAGATAAAAAACCAAAAAGTACTACTGAACACACAGAGTTAATGCAGAGGTCAGATTTGTACCAAATTAAGTTACAGAAAGTTATTAAGGAAAAATTAGCAATTAAAGATCCATGTTTCTTGCTCTTGTGAAGCATGAAGAGAACTGTATTTTCTTGACAAACAGCTGCCATAAATGATGCAGGAAGTCTGGATTTTAGTGCACTGGAACTCTGCTCTGTACAGTAGAAGCATAATGTTTACATTTTTGGAATACAGTAATGTCCCATTTTCCCCTCTTCTTTTCTAAGAAACTTTTCTAACTATTTCATATGGTGCCAGATCTATTTCTGAGTTCTTCCATCCCCTCAGTCTGGGCATAAGTACCAAGAACACGTGGACTACATTAGTTTGTGTTAGTTACATGTATCTGTGGTAGGAGAATACAAGGTTCTTTTGTTTAAAAATAAATAAATAAATGCACTGTAAATTAGGGTGGAAAGCCTGTTTCAGTGTAATCCCACTTCACGTGAACTCAAGGCTATCTCTCTTCTTAATAAGGCAGAAAATACTAAGCAGCCAAAGCAGACAAGCATCTTCCTGCAAATTCCTGGTTCAAGGCCATGTGAAAAGGACGTGCGTGTGCTCCTTGTAGAGGAAATTATTTTTGCCTCTTTATGCACCTTTCATGATACTTTGAGAGAGCATAGAGAAGAAACAGTGACCTAGTTGGAGAAAATGGTTTAAGATGAGAAAATTGAAGAGCTGTATCTTTACTTGATCACAAGGATAAAGGTGAGCTGAATGTTTTAGAGACATTATGAAAAAAAATCAGATAATTAATGAAGAAAGCTATAACAGCAGTGTATAACTGGAGGTTTTAATGTTAAAGTAATAAAGGGAAGCAGTAGTCTCTCCTTGCATGTATTAATCATGTGGATTGTGTTCAGTGTAGAGGTAGCTGTGAAATGGGATGATGTATGTGGTGGCCAGACTAGATGATTTTCAGATCAAAATCTTTTAAGGTCTACATTTTTATCTCCATGCTGTATCTGCCTTTTTCCCCCCTCTGCCTTCTTGCCATAATTCTTGGTCAAGGTATGGACAGTGAGTTCCAAACTTCTTGACCAATGCATGGTTCCAAATTTTGGGACCAGCAGTTTACCGAATCACTATAGGTGTCCGTCAGTGATAGAGCAGACACTCTCTTTTGCTGTAGTGGCAAACCTATCAGATGCACAAGTGTTTTCCCTCCCTTAGAAAGCAAGCTGGTTTTCAGCGTTAACAGAAGTAGTTTGTGGGTTTTTAAAGTATTATTTTCAGGTGATGCCAAGGCAAAATTCCCATTAAATAAAATGCTATTTTTATTTTCTTCCATCTGAAGTGGTAGAATTCATGACAAGAATTCAGTTGTTGTTAACTGTTTGAACAGTGAGTAACTTGCTTTTGATTATGCTATGAAGTGTGATCTTAGGAAAAAATCAGGCTGAAATGCATTTGCTAGAAAAGTTGCAAAGTCAAGGAATTTTTTACTTTCATTCTACTCTTCCAAGCTATAGCTATATTCTGAAGGTATGCTTTAAGTGTTAATTGGGTGTTAATGGTAATAATACAGGTTTACCAATGCTCCTCTGAGACTTTTCTGAGGTGATTGGCACCACACTGCTCTTACATAATAAATACAAAATAAATAAAGAAATAAAGGGATCATCCTCTGAAATTGCTCCCCAAACAGAGTTCTGGAAAGGTAGAACATTTTAATGCAGCACCAGTTGTATGTATGCAAGTGTCACACAGTAATTATGTGGTAAAATGAGACTTACTGTTCAGCTGGTTATGTAGGCAAACCTTTAGTTTGTTGCCTGAAGAATCACAGAATGGTTTGGGTTGGAAGGGACCTTAAAGATCATCTAGTTCCAACCCCCTGCCATCAGCAGGGACACCTTCCACTAGACCAGGTTGCTCAAAGCCTCATCCAGCCTGGCCTTAAACACTTCCAGGGAGGGGGCATCCACAGCTTCCTTGGGCGACCTGTGCCAGTGTCTCACCACCCTCACAGTGAAGAACTTCTTCCTCATATCTCATCTAAACCTCCCCTCTTTCAACTTAAACCCATTTCCCCTTGTTTTGTCATTAGTTGTCCTTATGAAAAGTCCCTCCCCAGCTTTCTTGTAGCCCCTTCAGGTGCTGGAAGGCCGCTATAAGATCTCCCTGAAGCCTTCTCTTTTCCAGGCTGAACAGCCCCAACTCTCTCAGCCTGTCCTCACAGGAGAGGTGCTCCAGCCCTTGGATCATCCTCGTGGCCTCCTCTGGACTTGTTCTAACTGGTCCGTGTCTTTCTTACGTTGGGGGCTCCAGAACTGGACGCAGTACTCCAGGTGGGGCCTTACAAGAGCAGAGTAGAGGGGCAAAAAGAATCTAGGAATAGTGTCTCCAAAAATTACAAACTGTTATGTTAAAGCTGGGTCTTTAAAAATACATTTGGTTTGGGTTTTTTATTTGTCTACTTCAGTGTTGAACGGCCTATTTCTGGAAACAAAACATTTAATGTGCCTGCAAAAACACAGCATTCCAGTGTGTTGATTGGCAGAGACCCCACTTAACTGCTTCGTGTCCCTTTGGAACCGGTGTTTTCTGCTCCTTTGCATCAAGTGAACTGTTCCACTGCTTTCTACGTGCAATTTCCACATGGCAGTTAAATATGTGGACTAAAAGATTATCTTCTGCAACCCTCCTTTCTCCTGAAAGTCTCAATCATTGCTTTCTC
>NW_010292754.1:676-5843 GCF_000700745.2 Antrostomus carolinensis | reverse complement strand
CTTTCCCTTTAATCCTCCGATCTCAAACCTTTTTGATTTGCTTCCTGCTTTATTTTCTTGTTCATAGTCTAGAACTGACTTAGGGTTCTGCCCCGTGAGTGGAAGGGCTTGTAACGGTCACGCCTGTGCTCCAGTCATGGCTCCATTCTTGTGCACCTGCCCTGACCGCCTGAAAATCACCTTCTGGTTTGTTGAAGTGGAATTGTTTTTTGTTGTGCTTACTTCAGTATTTCAGAATCTAAGCTCCAACAGTTCAGCTGCTGGTCTGTAAGTGGTGTAGCAGTTTCTACAGAACGAGAGGGTTGGTTATCCTGTGTAGATGATCAGGCACATGCTTGGCACTCGGCAGCACTAAGTTTATTGCTAGCTAAGCTGCCTTGCTTTTAGAGTTATCTTAGCTGATCATAGAGCACTGTCTTCTCCAAGAGTACTCTGACTCCCCTACACTGATTATACAAGATGTTGGCAGAATGCTGTGGTACTGAACATGTATCGGAAACTTTTATAGCAAGATTTGTGTTAAAATTGCATTGACAGTCCTCTAGAGCTGCATAATAAAATAGAAATGAAAATAGGCCATATTTTTGACCATCCTTTCAATTGATTGTTTCTGTGCTTTATATTCTTCCCGTTGTATATCCAGTCATGTGAAATGATAAAGGTTGATGCAATTCTAAAAGGATTTAAAAACTATGATCCAATAAAGAATTAGAAGGAGACTTATAAAAGATGTATCTACAATGAAAGTTAATGACTGTATAGAGCTGGTGAAGGATGTAAAGGTTTTGTTGGCCTCACCTTTCTTCACGGTTTGGGTTTTTCTTGCTTGGTTGGTTTGTTTTTTGTTTCACATCAGTATTCTGAAAGGGGAGAGTTTTACCTTTTAAAATACTGTCTGCCTGTTCCTCTGCTTCCATACTATTGTTCTGTCTGCCTAGTTTCTCTAGCCTCATGTAGTTAAATTTAACAGGACAAGGAGTGTCTTTTGGTTCAGTGTGTGCTAAGGCTTAAAAGAATGTATTGTTTAAAATTATAAATTTAAAATTAGTTTGTATAAATCATTGTGTATTTGCACAAAACTGTCTAGGGGGTTATGAGAAGAGAGTCTGGAAACCTTCCTGCGGCGCACAAGAAAGCGCATCCCTCTACACTCATAATGACGTTTCCACCTCAGGGTGTCCCTAGGGGCCCAGTTTCTGATCTCCTAGGACCGCACAGTCAAAGGTGTACAGGGGACTGGGCCAGACTGGAAAGGAAAGTGCATGTTGGAGCTTGGAGGGAGTGAGGACGCAGCAGTGGGAATGCAGTGCTGCTGTTTGCTTCCTCCCAACCTGTTTCTCTAGAGCAGAGGTGATCCTCACTTACCATCCTCCCACTTCCTTAAGAAAGCTTAGTCATGTCTAGTAGTTACAGCTGGGGACAATGGCAGTCTTCCTCTTGTAGAGTTTGGGCAGTGTTGTTAGCTTTAATTTCTATTAAATTACACAATTAAAACAACATTTTACAGTACAGTGATAGTCTTGATGGAATTCTGGTTCATGGCTGGGGTTTGCAGGCATTACTGTCATGCAAACAATGGGTGTGCAAGAAGACACTGCTTCCTGCTTTAAAATTCATTGGGCACTTATGACATGCCATATTGAATTTCATTACCTTCAGTTTAAAAGAATGAAATCTTCAAGAACTTATTTATCAATTTTTCTTTTAAGTATTGTCAGTTCTTATTACTGGATAATAGTATGCAGTGGTTGAGTCTGAACATTTGAAAGAAGGAAAAACAATGTTCTGTTCTGTTTTTCAGAGAATGCAGAATCAATTGATCTCAAACAGTTCTTCGACCTCCATTTCTCACATATATATTATGTGTTCTTTGAAAACTTTGTGACTATTGAAGTAGGTCTTAAACAAAAAGGTAAGTAGTTCAAATAGAACACTTTTTGTCTTCATACTTGTGTTTTTGTTATAAAATACAGCAGGGTGTTATAAATAAAGCCCTAGTCTGTGGTCACAAATGGCAGCATTAGCTGTACAGAGCAATGTGTAAGCACTAACTTTGCAAATAAAGGCAGAGCAGTTGGAGGTGCAGGCTGCGAAGGTGAGCAAGGAGCCTTTATTCTCTGATGAATGAATGGTTTTGCCCCTTTGCAAAGTGAGGATTCTTAAGGTGTTAGACTTTTTTGTGTTCTGCAGAATTACTCTAAGTTTTTTTTTAACATGTTATTGTGTAACTTAATCTCTACCAGCTGTTGATGCCATAATAGAAAGTTAATAGTACCTGAAACTGTTCTAAACCATAACTATGAAATACACGTTTTTAATTTGCAGAAGGAATGCAAAATTATGGTTGTAAAAATGCATGTTTTTGTTTTACGCAGCTAAGGATCTTTGTCAGTGTTCTTTACATTTTGTTTTGATAATGACAGTGTATCTTCTACTTATTTTTAATTGCATCTAGGTCACAAGTCTCAGAGAGAAGAATTAGATTCTATTCTTTTTATTTTTGAGGTAAGATAACTTGAATATTCTTGTATGAATTTTTGCTTTGAATTAAGTCCTGTTAAATAATAACAGTACAGCTGTTCTACGGTTGCCTGGAAATACACTTTACATTTAACTGCATTCCTTTTTCCTTTGCTTAGAGTTGAATAGATGTGCTTTCTGTAAGAAGAAAAAGAATTTGTCTTGCAGTTTTGCAGGAACGTGTCTTAACTGGAAAAAGCTGTTTTCTGTGTCTGCAGATAATTTGTTACTTTTTGGTGGTGGTTCCTCCCCCAGCCTCACCCTTCCAATGTATTATACACTTTTAAAATTCTTATAAAGGTGATCTCTGATTAGTTACGATCTTTTTGACCTTTTGACTGCTTGTTATTTCTGATTTTTCTCACAATAGATTACTACTGCAGATTTAGTTTTTATAGATACCATTTTATTTTTGAAAAGATTTATTGTTTGAAAATAGCATTTCACAATATCCTTACCAAAACCATATCTTGATTTAATTAAGATTAATTAGAAACCAGTTTAGTGAAATCAGAACATCTCTGAGCCAGAGACTATAGTTTAGAAATAGCTTAGAATGTCAAGGTTTTGTCTTTCCTTTTTGATGGAGGCTTCTAATGATAGAACAAGAATTGTGATTTTTAAAAATATGTAAAATTGAAAGCTGCTGAATATTTATCACATGGTTGAATACAAATTCAGGTTTAGTTGTCTGGGGTTTTTTGGTTAATTTTTTAGTTGGGTTTTTTTGGTTCCTTTTGTTCACTAGTTCCAACATAAAGGGATATGAAGTGACCTATGCTTTGGAAGCAGTTGCACAGGCTGCTGGAGGGCCACAGCCTGGAATTCTTTTGTGAAATCAAGTTATTTACAGGTTGTTAATGCCTGTAGCATAAACGTTGAAGTGCTACAGAATAGACCTTTAACTGCCTCTGTCACGAACTCTGCTCTGTTTCTTACAAGCTGAAGATGATCACCCTCCAGTCTAGGTGGAGAGGTCTTTTCTGCATTGTTTTGCTATAGCTCATTACCTCTCTGTTGAGGAGGCAAATGTTTGCTTGTGCCACAGAAGCAAGTTGACAGCTGAGCATCCTAGCTCAAGCCATTATAAAGGTGGAACAACCCAATACAACCTGTTGTGGACTAGGGCAGCTGAGACAGATAATGCATCCCATTCTACTCCCTGTGCTAGAAGCAGAAGTATCCAGCAGGGAGGCAATGGAGCCAGAGAAACTGCAGTAACATCTGGTCTCCAATGCAGGACTTGCCAGACAGTCTGTCAGAGCCTCTGGGTTTCTTAGCTTTAGGAATAGGATTATCTTGAAAGGACAGTAACGCTTCCAAGGAAAGGGTGTGGAAGTTTCCCAAGTTAACCCTTCAGCTTCTGATCTGTGGCCTTTGTGAAAGTGTTCTTTGGCCTTCCGAGAGCGATATCTGCAATATAGATGCTTGGGTTCTGTTTTTTGTAGAAAATTTTGCAACTCCTTCCAGAAAGGATTCATCAGAGATGGCAATTTCATAGTATTGGTAAGTTGATTTTCTTTCCCCCCTTCCCCCCTAATGGTAGTTCGTGCTACTTGTTTCCTCTACCTTTAAGTGGCATAACAGGGTTTATGGGCTTGAAACCTTTGCAAGCTAGGGAAAAAACAAACAAAAAACCCCACTAACATAATGAATGATCTTCTAGAGAGAATTAAATCTGGGAATCTGGAAATAGAACAGTGGCTAAGAAAGAACAATGGAAGGTGGAAAGCTGCTTTGTAATTGTTTTTTTCCCCCTAATTTCTCCTCTCTTAGTAGTAAATTTCAAAACTGGAGTGAGGTCTGTATTTGTAAATGGGGAATGCTGATATTATGCACATTAGTGACTTGTGAGTCATTTACATTTAATGTACACATTCCAAAAAGTCCTTGGGGAAAGATCTTACGGGTTATGAGGAGGCTATGAAAGGTGATCTTTTCTTTTCCTTCTGGCATTGAGAGAGTTGCCTGAGGACATCAAGTTCACCAAGACTAAATTGGAGATTGCCAAGGACTTGTTTAAAAGTTACTATCAAGTCTGACCGAGAACTCTGACATCTTGCTTGATAAAGAAAGAACAAGCAAAGAAACAAACAAAAATATTATTTTTTTTCCCTTCTTTTTAGGGCTGATTTTAAAGAAGCTTCTTCACACTGGAAATTCATTAAAGGTATTGGAAAAAGTTGCATACTAATTTTGTCTAAAGTACTTAAAAATACAAAGAAGAACATATGGGCAAATTTTTATGGTAAAAGCATAGGTATGAGAACCAGATCATGACTTGTGTGTCATGAAAGAATGACTTCAAATAAGCAGCATTACCTCAGTAGAACTACTCACAGTACTAATGTTTTTATATAGAGTAGCCAAGTTAAGAATGTGTGCAAATGGGACTCTAGGGCTCCATCACCTTTCTGGAAGAAGGAATGGAAGGGGGTAGAATGGGTCTCTGCTGCAAAAAGCTCACACTGTTATAATTCATTAACACATTTAGAAATGTTACGTCTGTCTTTGTATTTTATGAAAAATTCACATGGCATCTTGCAGTGCTGCAGTCAAGCAAGTGACAAGACACATCTTGATTTTTCTTCTTCATTCAGAGAAAACCCTGTGAAAGATTCTGTGAGGCAAACAGCAGTGAAGTTGC
>NW_010292754.1:0-653 GCF_000700745.2 Antrostomus carolinensis | reverse complement strand
ATCAGATGCTCTAACTTGGCTCTGCTGATTGCTGGTGGTCATACTGTCTAGTCTCATCTTTTCTACTACTCCCCTTCTCCCTCCAGGGCAAATGGAAATGCTTTTGTATGTTCTGGGACAAGTTAACTTGTTCCATTTTTTTCCTTTAAGATACGGCGAGAGGGCGTGCGTCTCTTTCTTTTGTGGCTGGAAGCACTTCAAAATAACTGTAGTAAAGAAAAGTTATGGGTGGTTTTGCTTGATTCCTGGATTTTCATCACCACAGTCTGAATATGGCCCCCGAACACTAGATAACCTCATTAACCCTCCACTTAATGTTCAAGAAAGTAAGTAATTTGGTAATATTACTCAGTTCTTTACGTAATTCAATTCTTGGCACAGAAAAGGCAAGTTGAAGTAACAAAGAACTAACATACATGTGTACCCAGGGAGATTATTGAGCTGTTACTGAGTTTCTTGGCATTTCATCAGATCTTCTTCCAATAGTGACTTTGTCTTTTGTTGTTGTTTTTCAGGGTGAGTTGTTTTTTGTTTTGCTTTATGGTTTTTATTGTGTTTTGTTTGGTTGTTTTGTTTTGTTTTTTTTTTAAAGCATGGCTATAGTAGCTTAACACATAGAGGGTGAAAATAAACTGACAAATTTTATGTAATTC
>NW_010292753.1:0-2640 GCF_000700745.2 Antrostomus carolinensis | reverse complement strand
CCAATCTATTCTATGATTCTATGATTCTAACAGACTGCAGAGGATTTACATGAAGATGATGGATAACAGAATAAAAAAGAGTATCTAGTTTACTGTTTGAAAAAATGGTTAAAAAAAGTCTCTGCATTAAACTTTAGTGACAAACCAAATGTTTTCCTGTTTTGGAAAGGCATAAATTCCAAAATTTGAGGTTCAAGACCTTACAGATTGCATCTGTTACAGCTCTGCTGCCAAATGTGTAATACAAATCCCTAAATTCAAGTAAGAGTTGTACAGAAATAATGTGATTTTTTTTTTTAATTTTCTGAGAGACAGTTTACAGTAGTAATATTTCTTTTCATAAAAAAATGAGAGAAAGTATCTCCCAGCAACACAATTCTGAAGGAAAGAATCAAGAGACAAAATTAGAAAATACTAAAAAAACCCCCCAAAACCAGACATCCTAAAAAAAAGGTTTTTTATGATCAGTTGCATGGCTTAACTTTATTCAGACTGTATCATTTATGATAATACTGTTAAAAATAGAGTGAAATATTATTTTCTCTACAGAACAAGAACACAAATAGGAATAGCATTTTGATCAGGAGGTGCAATTCTACAAAATTATGGCTATGCCTTTCCTTTAAAGATTCCCAAGCATGTGATTCTAGTAAGATTTCTTTTGCTTATAGAATCATCAAATGAGTTTCTGGGTTCTTATTCGCCAGGAGTTTGTTAAATGGTGAATTCTCCCTACCCATAACTTACTAAAGAACACTTGTAATTGTATTATATGAAAACTGGTGATTTTTTTCTGTCAATTTTTTTTCTATTTAATCTGTTACATGTTGTATTCATCACACAAAAGTATTATTGAGGTTTAAAACTTTATAGTCTTAAGTAATTTATTTTTTCTGTTATGTGAAATGTCACATACATGGAGTGAAGACTTGGTCTCACTGAACTTAACAGAAGGAATTTCCATTGACCTACAGAGGGGCAAGATTTTGTCCATAGTTATTAATAAAGATGTCAATATTTATTAACAGTTATAAGACATCTTTTTAAAAATTTATTTTGTTTAGAATGACAAATAACTGAAGTACCTTTGGTACCTGTGAAAATTGTTGGAAAATGATGACATTTTATTAGTGGCTGCTAAATTCATCATGTTAAAATACTACACACATTGATTCTTTACTTAACAGTGTTATTCTCAGCAAGGACTGGGACAAACTTTGGAATTGCAATTAAATTAGTCACAATGAATACTTAGATGATGAATATTTTTAAAACCTGAAAAATCACTTTATATTATACTTTTAATTTATGATCTTACCAAGGTTTTTCTTGATTATCATAATTTTTCTGCTATGCAGTAATATTTTTCTATGGTCATTTTTGAAACTTATGAATGCTTTGAAAAATAGATGACACACATTGACCTGACAGTAGTTCAAGTACTTCAATTATAAATATACATTAATATGTCATATTGTAATGACTAATTACATTGAAATGCGTTGATTAATTATCCCATAAGAATTCTACACTGTGGTATTCTCACAAGGTGACATCTGCAAATGCAGGCCTGACAATTTGATGAGGAAAGTGGCTTGCAAGTAGGACCTTTAGCATCAAATATCTGCCCTTAACAAATTTATGTGAACTTGTTTTGAGTTTTCTGTGTTCTCACAAGATTGAGACTCTCACATTTTGTCTCCTTAAACCTTGTTTTCTCACTCTTATCAGTAGAGCACCTTCTAAATTCTTACAAATTTAGGAAATTAAATATCTATCCCCACTATCCCCTTGTGGTGGTTTAAATCACAGGCAGACCATGTGGTCCTGTACTCACTCCCACCACCCAGTTTGATGGAAAGGGAATCACAACAAAAAGGGGCATGGATTAGGATGAAGAACAGGGACAGCTCACTCACCAGTTATGGTCACAGCCAAAAAAGACTCAACTTGGGGAAGAAAAATCAATTTAATTCACTGTCATTCATCTGTGTAGCACAGTGAGACATAACAACCACATCTTAAGACATCTTCCCCCACCCCTCTCTTCTTCCCAGGCTCAAATCACTTTGCTCCCGGTTTCTCTGCCAGCGGTACAGGGGAACAGGGAATGGGGGTTGCAGTCAGTTCCCCATTGCCGCCCTTCCCAGCATGAAAGTCCAGGAACAAGATGTTCCAAAGTGAGCTTACCATGGAATCATGGACCTCTTTGAGCACAGCTTCCACTCTGGCATGGGGACATCCACAGGCTGCATATGGGTCTCCAGTCCAGCACACCTCCTTCCCTCCGGCTCTGGGCGTCCACCCCGGCTCTGGCATTGGGTGTCTCTGGGGTCTCAATTTCAGTCACACTTGCCCTTGGGCTCAGCTTTTCTGCTGCAGTGTGGAGTCACGTGTGTGTATCGGCCCCGCCGGTGAACCTCCATGGGCTGCAGAGGACCTCCTTTATCTTCTCCTACTCCATGCATCTGAACTGGGTGTCTGAGGTTCTCTGTCCTCCCTTCCTCCTTCCTCCTGTTAATGGATCTCTCTCTTTGTTTAAGCCGATGGTTGTCTTTTGTCCAGATCAATGGCCTCTCCTTATGGTTATTTCCACCTTCTTTTCAAGGCAGTCCTTGCCCTCACAAATATGGATTTGCA
>NW_010292752.1:1799-11614 GCF_000700745.2 Antrostomus carolinensis | reverse complement strand
AGAAACAAAGGAAAGGTTTTCCCTGCAGAACCACCTGCTTCTTGCACTGAAGTGGTCAGTGCCATCTTTCAGAGCAGGATGGCCTCAGAGAGATCTGCCCAACCCACTTCACATGCACTGAATGACTGAATTACACCCACGTCCCTTCACAGCAGGGACCCAGCGATTGTTTGAGTTTTAGTCCTTTTTGGGAAATAAACCCACAGCATGCTCCCCAGCTTCACATCACAAACATCATATATATATATATATATAAACATATATATAATTTCAGCACACAGCAGATACACAGGCCAACACCCGAACAGCACACATCTCATCTCCATCCATCCATTCCCAAAGGGCAGTACAATTGTAGAAGCTATAGGAGCTCTGAAGCCACTAGAGACCAGGGAGGGGTCAAAGCTCCTCGAGCTTCCCAACATGTACAGACAATCCAGACACTTATGGCCAGAGAGAGCAAAAGACCATAAAAATTTCCACTACAACATTACTGGGGAAAAAGCATGTGTGATTCAACACACCTGTGGAGGAGGAGTCATGTGGAGAAACATTATTTGAGGAATGAGGAAAAAAAAAAAAGCCATGGGGTCATTTATATTCATCCCAGACTG
This sequence comes from Antrostomus carolinensis, assembly GCF_000700745.2. Classification (NCBI taxonomy): domain Eukaryota; kingdom Metazoa; phylum Chordata; class Aves; order Caprimulgiformes; family Caprimulgidae; genus Antrostomus; species Antrostomus carolinensis. The sequence continues at coordinate 11,000 of NW_010292752.1, read as the reverse complement.
AACCTTGTTGTAGATTAATTATGGGTGGGAAAAATGGGTATTGACAGCTCGATGTTGACTCTAAGCCGGTTATTAGAACAAAGCAGGCTGAGCATGATCTTTAGAGGAAATAGCTTCTGATAGGGTCCTGGTGCTATGTTTCTTAGGTAACTGGACTCCAGCCAAACCATCTGGCTCTTCTGCATTTCATTCTAACAAAGAGGACTTCACAAAGCCTGGAAGAAAATCCTGTACACAAGAAACATAAGAATTGTGCTCAGAAGTGTGCCATTCAGGAAGATATTTGATATATTTTAGAAGGATTTATAGTTAGAGGAAAGAAGGAAGGGAAAGAAAAAAAAGTCTAAAAAAAAAAGCTTATACCTGTGGAAAAAGCAGGTCAGTTCCTGGATTCTGATACTGTGGGGTTTTGCATTATTTGATCCTATGTAGGAAACAAGCTGAAACAGAAAGCCTCCTTCTTCAGGGGCAGAAGAGAATAGCAGTCTCAGGGTCATAGTTCACAAGACAGTGTCTTGGCTCAGTTTAGAAGAGAGGCTCAAGAGAGTAGCTTGCCAGCCTTCTTTCCATCCAAACTAATGAAGAGCTATTTAACCCCCAAGACAACAATGGTTTCCTCTGATGTAGAGGTGCCCAAGCCAAATGGTCCCAACCCAAATTACAGCCTGCTCATCTCCAACCTGTGCAGCCATCAGGGAAAACCATGGGTGTCCCTCAAAATCCCTGCACCTCCTTCCACTTAATCCACTACTGTTAATCTCAGCAGCCAAAGCAAAACTGGATTCAGAGAGATGTCCATTATGGGAGTAAGAATGTAACTGTCCTTAGCACCTACTCACTTGCAGCAGGGTCAGCACACACAGAGTCCGAGTCTGCCATGACAAACCCATGTTGAGCTGACAACCACAGAATATTTGGCACAGAAAAGGGATAATCAGGGTTCTCCTCAGATGATCCTACTTTGCTCTCCAAGGCAGGCGGGAGCTTACTGACAAATTCCTCGAGTTCAGCTGGGTGTCAGAGGGGTTTCTCCCTGTCTCAGGCCAACCAAGTGCTCTGTCATGTCCTGAATAGCTAAGTAACAGGATGGGGCTCCTCTTCATCAGTCAGGGATAGGAACAAACAACACTGGGACACAGCAAAGTGTAACCTTTGCCTCTTAGGCATCCTGTGATATCTCATTTCTCCATCAAGGCTCGTTGTTTTTATTCAGGTTTCTCCCTGCACTGCATTTACAGCAGCTGTTCCCATACAGCAAACAACCTGGCTTGTTGAAGTGACCCACAACAGCCATTATGTGCAAGGCAAGAGGGCCTGTTCCCAAAAGGACAGACAAGACTCTGCAGGACAGAGGCTGCAAGACAAAGTTTGGGTGCTCCAAGGGAGCCACAGAGTTTGTCCTGCAGATGAAGGAGTGGAGCCTCTCCAGGCCCTGGTCCAGGAGAGTTAGAGATCTCCCAGCTGTGTATATGTGTACGCACTTTAAACAGCAAACAAACAATCATAACACTACAGAACAACACCTTTCATGCCTAATAGCTATTCTCAGAGCTTTCCATTCTTATAATCTTGAGAATCTTCTTCTGAACTGTGGACTCCTAGCATTATGCCAATGGGTTGGGTTAGGTAAACAGCTCTGACCCTATCATCAAGTTTTGCTTTGCTTTTACTACTCTTCTAGCCTCCCAGTAACATCAGGAGTTACAACCCTCTGCTCCCAGCTGTTCAGGCAAAGTGCCCTGTGAGCATCCAGCACCCCGTGCGTGAGCAGGAACTGCAAACTGCTGTAATCAAAAGAAATGTGAGATCAATAGAGCACATTATCAGAGTTAAAGCCAACCAGCACTTAGCTACAGGGCTGCATTCCTCAGGCAGCTCAGTACCAGCACTGCTAGATGAAGCTGTAAAAATATGCATTACCACCTCTCCTCTCTTTCCCAGGTCCCAGCTTCTCACTTGGTTTTGATCTCAGCAAAACAACTCCTCTGCTGCTTACTTTCATCATGAGCTCTGCAAGGATTCCACCTCACTTGGGGTGAGGTCAAAATCCAACTTTTTGCGTCATCCAGAAGCTTCTTCTCTCGAAGAGTGGTCCCAAAGATACTGGGAGTAAATGAATACACTTTTTATTTTGCACTTTTTCAGCTTTGCCTGTCCTAAAACAATGCTTTTCCTTAAGTGGAAACATACACGCAGATCTAAAATCTTTGGTCTTAATGTAAATTACAGTTATACAGGTTGAACCAATCTAATGGATCATTTGGGCACATGCACCCCTGTTTATGCTCTTTGCCCTGGCTCTGGTGCTCAGCAGACCCTGCACTGAACCAACTCACTTCCCTAACCCCTGAAATCATAGAATGGTTTAGGTTGGAAGGGACCTTAAAGATCCTCTAGTTCCAACTCCCCTGCCAGCAGCAGGGACACCTTCCACTAGACCAGGTTGCTCAAAGCCTCATCCAACCTGGCCTTCAACACTTCCAGGAGGGCCCAGCCACAACTTCCCTGGGCAACCTGTTCCAGTGTCTGACCACCCTCACAGGAAATAATTTCTTCCTAATATCTAATCTAAACCTGCCCTCTTTCAGTTTAAAGCCATTACCCCTTGTTCTGTCACTACCTGATCTGCAAAAAGTCTCTCCTCAACCTTCCTGGAGCCCCTTCAGGTACTGAAAGGCTGCCAGAAGGTCTCCCCTGAGCCTTCTCTTCTCCAGGCTGAACAGCCCCGACTCTCTCAGCCTGTCCTCATAGGAGAGGTGCTCCAGCCCTCTGATCATCAGCAAACCTGCTTCTGACAGGTTATCAAGGTGCATCTTCCCAGCACAAGGTCTGCCAAGTGCCAGGGAGAAGATGGGAAGGCATAGCTGGAAGCAGGGAGAGGATATAACAGTTCACTGCTGCCAGGATGAGATTGGTTTAGCTGCAACATCTAAAATTCACCCTCACAACTCTGGCTACCAAGGTGTGACTGCAGTAAATCGGGAGACAGGAAACAGAGCTGGAACCTATGCACCTCCAGGCCAGATGGTACAGCACTGCCACTCCCCCTTGAAACCTCCCTTTGCTCCCTCTCACCAAGTTTCTCCGAGAAAAGGTGGGAGAAACTGCATTTTTATATTATCAGTCCTATCTCCCCTCCTGCTGCTAATGATTTGACTGCAGAAATTTTCAAGAGCACCCAGGAAATGTGTATGTCCAATTTCTAATGGGAATAATGTACCCAAAGCCCCTTTGCCTGCATCACCGTAACAGCCCATATATGCAGCCTGCCATAAAGAAATAACAGCCATTTACTGAGCGTTATTAAAGATGAGCTTAATGCTATAATGATGTCCAAACACTGTTGAAACATTAACTAATCCACTCTCACAGCAGCTCCTTGTGGTAAATACAGCTCATCCCTTCTTTGCTGGGAGGGGGCCTTAGTGCAAAGACTTTTTTATATATGCAGCAGCATCTCCCGACAGCGGCTCTGAAAACTGTCAGTGCTATTAGTGATCCCCTTTAGGGATGGACCAGCCTCTAGCACAAGGGCTGATATAAATAAACACTTCAACTGGATACTCTTTAAAGAAGGGATGGAGACCTGGCACTTCTCACACTGATCCAGACAGTTACCTTCCACCAAGAGCAAGCAGCTATTTAATCACAGTCAATTAAGGACTGGAAGGAGTGGGAGTGGTGGTGAGCGAGAAGCTGAACACGAGCAGACAATGTGTGCTTGCAGCCCAGAAGGCCAACCGTATCCTGGGCTGCATCAAGAGAAGCGTGTCCAGCAGGTCGAGGGAGGTGATTCTCCCCCTCTACTCTGCTCTTGTAAGGCCCCACCTGGAGTGCTGTGTTCAGTTCTGGAGCCCCCAACATAAGAAAGACATGGACCAGTTAGAACAAGTCCCGAGAAGGGTCACCAGGATGATCCGAGGGCTGGAGCACTTCTCCTATGAAGACAGGCTGAGCGAGCTGGGGCTGTTCAGCCTGGAGAAGAGAAGGCTCCGGGGAGATCTTATAGCGGCCTCCCAGTACCTGAAGGGGCTACAAGAAAGCTGGGGAAGGACTTTTCCTAAGGGCAACTAATGACAAGACAAGGGGAAATGGGTTTAAACTGAAAGAGGGCAGGTTTAGATTAGATATTAGGAAGAAGTTCTTCACTGTGAGGGTGGTCAGACATTGGAACAGGTTGCCCAAGGAAGTTGTAGATGCCCCCTCCCTGGAAGTGTTGAAGGCCAGGCTGGATGAGGCTTTGAGCAACCTGGTCTAGTGGAAGGGGTCCCCGCTGCTGGCAGGGGGTTTGGAACTAGATGATCTTTAAGGTCCCTTCCAATCCAAACCATTCTATGAATTATTCTGAAACAAGCATAATTTTGCTCTATTTCATTGCACAGCTGCAAGTAAAAGATGAGAGGGACCAACACCACATAACAGGTGCCTGAACTCAGCCAAAAATACAGGATACAGTAGCTGATTGTAGAAAATTGCTTTCTACACCTACCTTACACTGACTCTCAAAATTATTTTCATCCATGATGGTTCAACCACCCTGAAACTACTCTGGTGATCTGCTCTGGAAGAGGCAGGTATAAGTGTCAGTACACTGCATCTTCTCTCACATATTCTTAGATTTTAGGAAACAACTACACATAGAAACAGCCTATTCTTTATGTTGAAAGACAGAAAAACCTCATATAGCTGTTCCACCCAACCAAATATTGTATATATCTGAAAATATATATATAGACACACATAAAGCTGAAAAGGCAAAGCATCCTACATGCTGTAAGTCAGTTGGGATCAGTTTCTCCCTTTTCACCCAGCTGTCCCAGGCACCCTGGTATCCGAGGGCAGCTGCCTCTGCTCTGAAGCAAGACCAGCCACGCACACATCAGCAAACTGTCTGCTCCACTTCTTGTGGGGCCATCCCCAAAGACTCTGCTGTGGAGGGCTTGTTCAGGGTTTTACAGAAAAGGGGATGAGGAAGCAGTGAAGGAAGCTGTCTGTTAGGCAATACCCCCTCCATGGCTGCAGACAGATGAAAGACTGCTCACTTTGCACCTTCTGTTTGACCTCAGGAATGGGAACCCATGGGCCTGGATTCCCTTATAATAAAGGTCCCACTTAATCTTTTGGAAAACTATCTCCAGACCATCTCATATGCCAGAGTGATTCATTGCATACTCTGCAAATGAATCTCAGCATGTATGGCAAGGGGTCTACCTGCAAAGCAAGAGAAGGTGGCTTTCACCATGGTTGGGACTACTGAGGGTCTGCAAACCCCTCATACTGAGAGGCTGCAAGCTGAGGGAGAACTCGGCAAATGAAGCCAGGCTGGAAGAGGCTTAAAGTTGATGCATGCCTGTGGCTCTCTGGGATGCCTGGTCCTCAGGGGTGTCTGCTTCTCCCAGCCTGGAGAAGGAAGTACACTGGCTAAAGCACAAGAAAAACACACCAGGAAAAACTGCAGAAGTAAATCAGCCCTGGGGACAGTACCCTGCGGGGTTTATCCTTGCATGACAGAATAAGACAGGTTTGTTTTCAATCATAATGGGAGAGGTGAACAGTTCTGGGGCATCACATCCCTCCTGAGCCTGCACCCCACACTTCTGCCAGGCCATAGTCACCAGGTCCTGGCAACAGGACACAGCACTGAGTCACTTCACTTTGGTTCCTTACTTATAACACAGCAACGGACCCAGCTTCTCTCCCCAACAGGGACTTAGAAAAGTCACACTGAGCTTGGGTTGGGCATCTCAAAATTAAAGGTGGCAAATATGGCTACGTTGCACAACCCAGGATGAATGCCTGCCCACACAAGTCACCTCTCTAATATTTCTCATTTTAGACCCAAATCTACTTGTATTTCTCAAAGCCTGCCATTATCTCTGTTTCCTTGTGTAAATTACAGGCAGGAGATACAACCAACACAGGGCTGAAGTTGTACCAGACGTTGCTCCCACACAGGGTAGACGAGATTCCCACCACTGGGAACATCTGCTGTTATTTTTTTAGCAGCTGCAGAAATGCCTCAAATCCTTTCTGCACTGGTCACTTCAGATCAAAGTAAAGTCAGGGGTTATGCAGAGAATAAGGTTGAGTGGGAAGCACCTTGCTAGTCCAGCTAGCAGGACACTGGTGCTGTTAGCAGATAAGAACCTTCTTACTCTTTGCTCTTTCCACTCCAAGACAGGATTTTGTTGTTAAGCCCAACCAAGGAGCAGCAAAGAATCAGCAAAGTCCCTGGAGAGAGCCATCTGCCACACTCCAGCAGGAGTGAGTGATGTCCCCTGCACGGGCTCAGCTGCACTGTCCAGAGATGGGAGAAGGCCAGTGGAGCTCTGGACCTTTTCTCAGTTCACTCAGATATTCCTCTGAGCCCAGACCAAGGTCTAGGCCATGGACAAAGCTTTCAGTCTCCTTCTCCATCACTTCTTGGGCAGCTTTGCAGGGTAACAAGCCCCACAGCTGCACCTGTAACCCTGTACAGTTACACTGGCTGCTCTTCTACCTGCTCAGCTTTGCACCCAGCTGTGTCCACTGAGCTATGAAGCAGCAGAGAGACCATCTCTGAGGACACACGAACCTGCTCTACTTTTGTCCAGCTCAGGGATGCCAACCAGCTGGGTCATGCAAGCTGCTGGGAGTCCCCACACTGAACTGCCCCCAGAACCTGCTGTGGATGTGCCATCAAAGACAGATACACAAAGAAATCTCCTATTTTAAACAAAACCATAGCTCAACAAATGCACTGAAATACTTTTGTTAAATGTTGAATGGGAAAAAAAAAGGTTTTGAAATGCCTATTTTGACATTTTTAAAGTAATGAGTCACCAGGAATACTTTGGGGTATTTATAAAAATCTTTGTTTAAATAAAGGGTATAAATAGACTTAAGGTTTTTATATAAAGTGAAGATGAAGGGGGTGGGATCTGCAAATTCTTACTTGGCTGTTGTTGGGTGGGGTTTTTTTGAGGGAAATTTTGAGTTTGTACCCAGGTTCAGGAAAAACAGAGAGAGAAAAAAAGACACTAAATCCTGAAATTTTCCACAGACCAAAACCACTATCCCTGAGCATCTCTACCCACCACCTCCATTGCTTATATTTCCCCATCAAAACTGTCATGTATCAAGCAAGCTTATGTCCACAGTCAGCTAATCAAGGCTGCAGAGGGCTGGATTTAAGGAGTAAAATAGAAAAAAAAAGAAAACACGCTAAAGGTTGCATGAAACCCCAATGGGAACAATGTCTGGAAAATTCAACCTTGCACTGGCCAAGAGCTTTCCCCCCCGTGTAATGTTTCTGGAGCAGACGAGCCAGTAAACAGCATACCAAGCTGATGTGCACCATATGACAGAAACCTGCAAGGAGAAAACTCTCCCAGCCCTCGCCTGCAGGGATACTCCCAGGGACACAAGAGTGGAGAAGATGGGCACTCAAGTTTTTGGTCCTGCCAACTGTTTTAGCTGGACCTTTTTTTTTTTTTGTCCAGCCATTGCCTACTTTGCTGAGAGGAGATACTGGTTTATTGCCCATAGGTCTGGGAGAGGAGAGGGACAAGCCACCCCCTGCTGCTGTGAAGATGCAGGAGAGCCCACAGCTACACTTGTCCTTCAGCTTCTTCCCTTTGCAGTCCAACACTTCAGCCTGAAGCCACCAACAAGACGCTGTGAGAGTGAATGGGACTAGGAAAGTCAGGTTCAGGCTCCATGTCACCACCTGGTAAAGATACCCACAGGGAGGCTCACCACCCTTCTGTCTGCCACAGGCTTTGTTTGCAAGCAAAAAAAACCTCCCCATAGAGCATACTGCAACTTGCCTGGTGGACTTTGAGTCTTGTAGGTCTAAAAGAAGCATTGTGGTGAAAATAAAGGCAAGAAATTAGATATCTGTTTGAGGGACAGGGGGCACAGCTAATGCAAGCCTCCAGGCAGGTAGATCCGCTCCAAACACAACCAGCTCCAGAGCTACCACTCTCAGACCAGGGTTTTCTGAACAGTATATGGAAATCAAAGCAAATCTATGAAAACCAAGGCCAATCTGTCTGCAGAAGGAACCATGTTATCTGTGATGCGCTGGTCCCCAGAGCTCAGCGATGTGCTCAGGGGATAACTGAACAACATGGCTTTGGCACTTATCTTGTCACTTCCATGTGGCGATTATAGATCCAGTTGGTTGGATTTATATATGCCAGCTGGCTCTCTGGAGGTGAAGGGGTGGATCTTGTCCGGAATATCAGCTGGGAACACAGATTTAGCTCCAGAGGAGCAAGCAAGCAAGCATTTGGGCTGTGCTGCCTCTAGGCTTGGAACAGTTTCAGCCAATCCCCCAAAACCAGTAGGAAGTGTCAAAGTCCAGCCCAGTGGAAAAAGCAAACATTTCAGTAAAGCAATCCCAGGAATTGAGGCAAAAGGACAGCATGGCTGGTATTAGAGTGGGGCAGGAAACAATGTTATCATCCAAGGAGAATGTGGTATTTTGCAATGTTTTCCTGTCCAAGATCAGTGCAAAAAGTCTTACTAAGTTTTTGGCAAACCAAGTTAAAAAAACCAAAAACCCCAAGACATTATTTTAAGCATTCAATCTGTAGAGGCCTCCCTCCCTGGTTTGCTCTTAAATTTAAAGGACAGAAGAGCCATTTTAGCTCGTTTTTGTTTGTTTGTTTTCTCAGTGTTAAACAATACAAACCAAAAAAGACAAACCAGTCCTGATTCCTGCAGGCACCTCCCTGCCCAGGCTATCACCCCACTGGGGTCTGCTCTTCCTGACCAGGGACGTTACTTCTGCACCCACCTAGGGGCAGGGTCCGTCCTTCCCTCCCCCTGCTCAGCAAAGGATAACTGGTTATAAAACCATTCATATGAAAAACAAGTAGGAACCATGGGCTTTCTGCTGAAATAAAGCCAGGCCAGCAAGACCTGTAACACCACTGAAAATGACTCCACAGCTGCACGTCTGCAGCTTTGCTGTTGCACCCTAATCCAGAGCCGCCCAGCTATTGTGTTCACCTGCCCATGGGACCAGCCAAGGACTGTAATGAATTCATGGACATAAAAGTGAAATACAGTATCTGGAACAGAAAGGCCCCATGGAGGTCCTGAGTTGCAATGTTTTACCCTGACATTAAACAAATCCTTTGCCCTTACCTGTTTTTAGCCCCATGTTTCCACAAGGATCTGTGACAATCCTGAAACAAAAGCCATGACACTCGT
>NW_010292752.1:0-1777 GCF_000700745.2 Antrostomus carolinensis | reverse complement strand
ATGATTTCCCAACATTTCTCATTTCTGCCAACAGACTCAGGTTACTTCTGTATGTAGCTTTGGATCAACACTTCTTAGTGAGAAGGCACATATATTTCCATTTAGAGAAAAACAAAAACAAACCAAAAACCCAACCCCAACAACAACAAAAAACCAACCCAAAACCAAAAAACTGGAAGCATTATGTGTTTCTTTAACAAAGGAAATAACCCTCCTACACAGCACTAAAGAAAACATAATAAAAGTCAAACACAAGGTTGTGGGTTTCCCCCCCCAAACAGCAGACCCCTAGCCTCCCCACCTCCACTCTGGGAATTAAAACATAGAGTTACACCAAGACCTCCCTGCCTAAGGGGTGACAATGCCCTCAGTCACTGATCCAAACTTTTCTCAGAGAAGAAACTCCAGGGGCTGGTGTTGCAAGACTCGCATGGTGTTATCACAATAACACAAGCAAATGGGGTAGAACAAGAAGCTGGTCAAGGGAGTAAGAGTAGGGGCATTGCCTGAGTAAATGCAGCAAAGGCAGCACAGGGAGGCTGACCAGCATTACGGGGAGAGGGCACACCTGCAGAGCCAAACCCCACACACCCCATGAGCACACAAAGGGTCTCAACTCCATCATTTCAGGGACACAACACCCATTTCCACAGGTTGTAACTATCAAAATGAGGAGTGAACAACAGGGAGTCATGGATGTACTGTGGAGGCAGGTTTCTACCTTGGCTTGCAGGACAGGTCAAGGCAGAAGGTGGTACTGCAAAGCCTGGGAGATCCATCAATGTCCGAGATGGAGACCAGTCACTTGTGCAGCATCAAGTGATGGCTATGACAAAACTGTCATGGTGAGGTGGAGCAGAGGACAGTTGCTTAGAAGAGGCACGTGGGGATGGCAAGACCAAGGCAGGATCTCAGGAAAGAACCAATTCTGAACAGAGACAGAGCGGATGGTTTAACAAAGAAATGTGTTTTCAAGAGAGGCACTCACAGAACCCCCATGTTAAGGGGAGAAAAAAAAAAAAAAATCACAGTTCAATCCTATGCAGCAATAAAACCCTGTGTGAATTGCTAACCCTCCTCTGCTTGTGTGGTGACAGCTAGACTGATGGACAACAGCAGAAAGACACCCCAAACTCAAGGAGAGCTCGGTGTCCAGGGAAGCAACTCTGCATGCAGCCTCTGCTTGTGCTCAAGTTCCAGGGCTGGGGCTCCTACTGTAGTGACTTCTCTGTAAAGAGAACAAATTTATCTGCATAGCAACCCCACAGGCAAAACCTAAATCTGTTCATCCTAAAGAATAGTCACAGCAAGACAAAAAAATTCAAAACTGGGGCTGCCAAGGGCCCCAGCTCAAGGCTGCTGGGTCCCTGGGAGCTGCAGCAGTTGGAACAGAAATTAGAAGATGAGAGCATTTGACCCAGAAATGCATTTTACTTTTTTTTTTTTGCACATATTCCAGAACCTGCAAAATAAGTGCAGAGCTGCAAAGTGGCTGTTCTCATCCCATCCCTGCTCCAGCAGACCTGCAGCAGGGCCAAAAGATGCACCGGCATCAACAGAACAGGAAAGGGTACAGGTGCTTCAAAGGCTATGAAAACACGCTGGGGTTAAAATCCAGCATACATTGGGGCATGGTGCTGGATCAGGGCTCCTGACCTTCTCTCCACAAGCCATGGCTGCCAGGGTAGCCTTTTCCAAATGAGATTTCTACCCTTTTCATTTCAACAACACAGCCCATACCCTTGGGAAAAAGGGGAGGGAGGGAGAAGGAGGGGGG
>NW_010292751.1:0-295 GCF_000700745.2 Antrostomus carolinensis | reverse complement strand
GTCCCGCTGATCCCCCGCCCCATGGACACTCCGGCCCCACCGACTCACCTTGGCCAGCTTGGAGAAGGTCTCGTAGATGAAGATGAGGGAGATGAGGAAGGCAAAGATCTCCTGGGTGAAGCGGGAGACGAAGCGCACCAGGAAGCTGCCCTCGAAGGCCACCATGACCAGCACGATGAGGATGAGCCAGAAGCCGATCCAGACGCGTCCCACCAGGTACTCCAGCTTGTTGGACGTGCAGAACTGCCGGTGCCACACAGACAGAGGTGGGACAGACAGACAGAAGGGCGTCAGG
>NW_010292750.1:0-6363 GCF_000700745.2 Antrostomus carolinensis | reverse complement strand
TCCTCATGAGGTGATTCTGACTGGCTTGCCATGATACAGAAACTTAAGATATCATCTCAAAGTTAAGTGACTATTGTGCCCTATTTTCAATAAGGGTGATCGTTTTTTCATAGGAGAGAATGGTAGCCAAATACAGTGTTTCTATTTAAGAGACTGGTGAGGGAATCAGTTGCCTGGATGACCACAAAGATGATAACATCAACAGTAGTATGCAATGCTTGATAACAAATGTTGAAGGAAATTATCATTCCAGACAGAATTTTAATAAAGAAAGAATAGATTTAAATTGTGACATGAGTTTACTAAAACTGGGCTGACTGTGCCAGAATTAATTAATATATAATTCAGGGCATGGGAGACATGGTAGACCTTGTCTAGATATCCTTTACAGACATATGTGATTCCATATGGAAAACTGTTAATGAAGATAGAGAATTGTAGAGGTGTCATGAAAAGGAAGTTAAAAGGAAAATAGCATAAGTAACTGCAATTTAAAATACATAAGGAAGAAGTCAAATGCAGAATTTTTAATGGAATGGTGTTTGGGTAGATCTAGTTTAACATTTTAATTAATCACCTTAAGAAGAACAATAAAATTGACATAATTTCTGATGACAAAACTGGAAAGAATTAACAGTACAACAAAGCATTAAGCAAAGAAACAACTAAATGATGAAGAATGCTGTATGTAGATAAGACATAAAATGCAAAAGTGCAAAATAATGTGCTGACAATCTAATCACAGTTGTTTCAGCTGTAAGCATTAGAAATGATGGACATGGAGAACAACCTGAGTGACTAGCTGATTCAAACTCATCTCTGATTGTCGGTGTGACGAGACTGTAAAACCTGTAATGCATGCTTGGAATGAATTAGGAAAGGTATTTCTTGAAGAGATGAAATAGAGCCAATGTTTTTGTACAGGGTATTGGTGAGACTTAAATCTGGAGTACTGTGTACAATTTGGGTCACATTCAGGAAAGATGGATTTCAGCCTGGAACATTTCCTGAGAAGGACTACAAGAAAGATAAGGGGAATGGAGAGCTTGTTCATGACAGGAGACTTAAAAACCTTGGTTTGTATAGTATTGTAAATTAAAGGTTGAGAGGGATATGACAGATACACATAAACATGTCAGAAGGCAAGCACAAAAGAGGAAGGTGAGCTTTTGTGGTGAAAGGGTAATATTAGTGGAAGAACAACTGGTCTAAAATAAATGTGGCCTCAAAGTCTATGATTGTTAGAAAAACAAATACACAGAAGCATTAGGGGTAAAAAACTAAACACCTTAAAAATGTAGTTCATTAAGTCTGAAAATCTGTGATATGGTGGACTGTGTTCAAGGTGTCAACAGGGCCTTTAAGATTACATGAGGATGTCACTGTTGGGAGGATAAATTGATGTTAGTATTTTCATGGTATCATTTATTTAAATAGGAAAAGTGTGTTTCCTTAAGACCAAGTAAGAATAAAATACCAAGCTTTTTGCCCCTATTCCTAACTCTTTTTTTTCTTTTAGTAGTATTACTCCCTTGGGATGCATTCCCAACACTACTACTCGTTCTGCTAACTCTCTACTGTTTTTGCTACTATTTCTTCTCTCAGACTCACTAACATCTCTAACCAACAGTACTGCTCACTTCAGATTTTAGCATCCATTTTTGTTTAAGGGTTGTACTTACCACCTTCCACAATGTATGATCTAAGTCCAGTATTCTAACAGTAAAGAACAGTTTTAGACAAACATACTGTCCTGAAAGCAGAAACAATACACTCGTTCCCATTGAGCTGTAGGAGGAAGTGCTCAAGACTGCAGTTCTCCCTGGATATCAGAACAGTTATAAGTATGGATAAAACTGGAGTAAAAAAGCTGGGCTAGGCCCAGGTTAGAGATGGTTATAGGAGTTTATACCTGAAGAATACATTTCCTTAGCTAGTGCCTATCATAGTGACTTCATACCAAATGTCACAAAATTCCCATGTTAGGAGGTACACAGTTTTGTTACATAAATAATTGTTTTTTCCCACTGTTTTAGCAGGGCTCAAGAAATATGAATGCCCTCTCCTTTTACTGATCACATAGGAGCTCAAATGCAGAAATCCATGTGACCAAGCCTATGGTTACGGCTGGTCAATTTGCTTTTGTGAAAAATGTTGCCCAGTATTTCCCCTTATCCTGGACCTTTCTCAACAGTGGTGATTAATCAACATTTATGAAAGCTGTCACTTTTAATTTTGGATCTTCAGTTTATTCCTCTCCAAATTAAAGCTTAAAATCACTGGACAAATCTCTTCTAAGTGTTGATTTCAGTAAATTCAAAAGAGAAGGTTTGTTGGCAAATAGGTCCCAAGGCACCTCTCCTTGTTTCCAGGCTACAACAGCAAACAGCTTAGCAGGCTTGGAAAGTCCTACATTCTCTTTCCCAGGCAGCTTACGGGAAAAATACAGAATTATATTGTAACAAATACAATGTAACAAAACTGTGTACCTCCTAACATGGGAATTTTGTGACATTTGGTATGAAGTCACTATGATAGGCACTAGCTAAGGAAATAGACTTGGTAACAGTATGAATGCTTTCCTTACTGACCCAACTGATGAAAGCCTAAATAGTGCAGAGGTTTTATGTACGGTCTTAACAAAGTCCTTCCAATGCAAAATCCTGGTTTTCTCTCTCTTTTTTTTTTTTTTTTCTTTTTTTCTAGTGACAGGGTTTGTTCATTGTCTGAGGTTTTAAAGATTTCATGATGCAGGGTCAGACAGTAGGTCAACTCTATGTGCAGAGAAGTAGGAGCCATTTTGCTGCAGAATTGCTGCACATTGCTCCTGTCTGGCTTTTAAGCTTGGTGTGTTGGGTGCTTGCCAAAAACCATCTGTATTTAAATACACACAGAAAAGCAGAAAGTTTGAAATGTTAATCCATGGTACATCAATAAGTTACCATTGCTGGAGTCCTCTCTGTTCTTCAGTGGAAGTAATTATTACGACATAAACATGGACAAGCAGAGAACATCTGTGTGAATGCCAAGTGACTTCGCATTTTGGTTTCACAAAGGAGAACTAGTGAATTCAGAGTGCTAGAAAGCTGTCTGCTGTGCTATGCAGAATGGCAGTGCAATGCCTAGGACAGACTACTGTGTTTCCAACATGACTTTTGAAGTGAGGATGGGATTTTCTGTAGTATGTAAATTTTGCCTTTTCTCAGAAGGCTCCTTTGAAGTTACTGAACTAACAAAAGGTAAGCAGCTTTTAATTGATTTTTAAGCATTCAATTAATGATAGCAGAATGTTAATTAAATAATTAATATGGGTTCCTTAAATTGGGAAAACATTAAATAATTGAACAAGATCCTTTTGCAGTGAATAATACCTGTTACCAGCTAAGGTACTGTGCCAGCCTTGTGATGCAGAAAACAAAGAAACAAAATAAAGGTAAAAGCATATTTTTGTAACATATCTGTGAGACTGTGTGGGCATTATGCATGAAAAATATCAGCAGATTAATGTGTATGTTTTTTGAAGCTAATTAAATTCAAATGCGTCATTTCTCATGATGAGTGGCTAATTACAGAACAGCAGAGTTGGATAGATAAGAAGTACCCAGTGCTGTAAGGACAATCAATACAACCAAAACAATTTCAGTACTAGTCCTGGATCCTAAGATATGCTTAAATAAATAATAAGCTTCTGGATAGGAAAACATAAATCACTGCCACTACCTTCAAATTGGTATTCACTTATAGCCATATACCACTCAGAGTGCTGAAGCTGGTTCAGTGAATGAATTTCTGGGTATGGATGAGTGGTGGGCAGGTTTTGACTTTTAATATTTTTGAGATCTGATAAATATTTCAGCAATGACAATTTGCATTTCAGGAGGCCATGATATTACTAGTCTTTAGAAAATAAACGTTAGTCTCCATGTAAAGAGATGGTTTTGCAGTACAGAGACATCGTTCTGAATTGCCTTTATAAAATATCTGGGACCCATGGGATATTTTAGTGGCATGGATATTTTAGAAGGAGTATAATAATATTTGTATTTTCAGACCTAATCAAGAATCCTCACATATTCATATTTCACCATAAAATCTCAGGGGGCTTTAAACCCAAAAGAGCAGAGTTAGGCCCAGCAGAAATCCATTGCTTTTAGAGTAAGGTATAGTTGATTTTTTTTGTATACTAGTAAATATTTCATATAACTACCACAACTGCCACATCAATACGGTTTATTTCTGTCTGTCGGGGAAGACATGTAGCTGGCCAAGCAGATGAGTGTGCCATGACAGGAAAAACACTCCATCGTCTGAAGAGCAAGTGATGGAATGGGATTTGAAACCCTCTCACTATGTTAAACTACACCCTATTCTGCAATGGAAAACACCTTTGACTAAATGCAGTCAATACTGAGAGCTGTGACAACATGAATTTCAATTGCAGTCTTTACAGATTATCAGCATAAAAACCAATAGGCAAGTAATCCAATCTATGGCATCAATGTTGTTCATGCTGCACCAGTGATATGAAACAATATTATTGAAAAAGTATGGGATAGACAGAGGATTTTAAGAAAAGTTTGGTAAGTGCTGGATGTGTTCATAAGTCAGTGGATGTTTAATCTCATACTACTTTATTGAAATGGTGAATACAAATAGAACCTATAGTAACCCTACAGAGATACATTTTCCTGTTTATCTTCACTTTGTAGATAATCATTCTACTGTGGTGGACCTACTCAGTTTAACACAGTTTGGACAATCCCTTCAAGTGCAGCCTAAAAGGAACAACCAGGAGTGCATTTCCCCTAGTTGGTATTCCTTCTTTGGCATATAAAAAGCCATGCTAGCTGCTCAGGATTAACAGGGAGTCTTTGTAAGCATGCCCAATACATTATGCATACTTTTTGCAGAGCTCTGTTCTTGTTAGCTGCCTGTCACACAGCTGCCTTTGGAAACACGGGGTAGAACATGTAAAGAATACAGAAACTTATTGGAAACAAATGTGTTGCAGGCAGACTTGCCTGCATCCAAGATTTCCATTTTGGCACAGTGTGAAAACAGGAAACCTCTGGGTACTGTCTTCTGGCAACAAAACTTACCTTTTCTCTGCACTTTAGGTCCAGACTATGTGTGAGATGAGATTTTTCTCTGCTTTTCTTCCTCTTGTAACTCATCTACTGATATTTTTATCAGTTGAGACAGAAAACAATCCAGAAACACAAGCATCCTTTAGAGTTTCACTTAAGCAGGAGATATTCAAAGTTCATTTTTCCTTTATTAAAAACCAGACACTTAACAATAAAGGTACAATCCAATATGCTGGTTACAATTTGTTCTGAAGGATGTAGTCAAGTATATACTCAAAATGGAGGCTGAAATATAAATCACTTTTCACAAAGTAAGACTAGAATGGCAGTCCTACCTACATCTCATTTCATTTTCAGGTATTTTAGAAGTATTTCATGATTATAGATAAGCAGTTATTGGTAGTCATCTGTCATGTTCAAAGAGGTCTGAATTCTATGGTTTCAGTTTAGAACAGATTGATATTGCTTTCTTGTTACATTTCTTCAAATCTTATATTGGAAAAAAATGAAGGAGATCGAAACAGAACTGACACCTAACCGCTGAGTTGTTAGCTTTGCTTGAGAGTCTGTACATGTGTCCTTCACACAATGAATGTCTTAATTTAAATTGTTTTCTCTTGCAGTTGTAGGGATCTGGAAAATGATAGCTTGTGTCTTGGCTGATGACCCATAACATGTCGTACCTTGGGGACTCCATTGTTTGCAATCATTGATCCACAGACTAGTTTATAGTTTCTTGTTATGGCAGCTAGATACTAAGGAGGTGAACTAGATGCTGCTCACAGAGACAACTTTAAATTCCTGGAAAACTCCAAAGTAAACACTAAGGCACTACAGAGTTTATCTCTTCTTTAGATAGCAGGGACTATATGGAAGTAGATATTTATTTGTGAATTTAAGCTCCAAAACTTTTATGTGTCTCGAAACTGTTGTGGATCTGGTTTACCCTCTAAGTATTAGTTCTTATAAAATAAGGATAATGATACTTCCTATATTAAAAAATATTAACACTGTGGGATATACAGAACAGAAGTATATTTGTCCACCTAATAAACAAAGATTATCTCCAAAGATAAAATTTAAACATACATTAAATTATGTGGATTTGCAAAAATATGAATTTTGGGTTAAAAAAAAAAAATCCCTTTGTAAATATATGTGCTAAAACAGTTGTGGACATCTATTACATACACATTTTAGGTAAATATGTTTCATATATGACCTTCACACATTATCAAGATATAGATAGATCGTGCCACACTGCCCAAGTCCTAGA
>NW_010292749.1:228-860 GCF_000700745.2 Antrostomus carolinensis | reverse complement strand
GGTCTCCGCTGTTTGCCTTTAACACTAACTGTACTGTTTTTTCTATTCACGTGTGTCTAGCTACAGGACGTAACATGAAAGGTAGCCTAAAAATAATTAAATTCAAGGGACTTTCTGAAGTTGATGTTTTTTTAAGTTTTTACATTTAATCTGCTGTTTACCTAAAGTGGGATGGGGTAGTTTTGGGGAGGGGGAGGAGGGCAGTGCTGTGCTGCAGGCCAGCTCCAGGGGTGATGCCAGGCTGGTTAGGGGGGGGCCCTTGAGGCCAGCAGCCTCCTCTTCCTCCTCAGGGGGATGGATCAGCTTCTTGGTTCAGGGTTTGATTCTTCTGTTATTTTTCTTTATTTTTAATCAAAGAAATCCTATTTTTCTGACGCATCATAAAATAGTCATCAGTTGAGTCAGACTGGCCTGGGGTACCTTTGGCTGAGCGCGGGGGCTGCTGCCCACATCTCGGGGTGCAGCCAGGTGGGCTGGTGGGAGGGTGAGCTGTGCCCCGTGCCACGCCAGCTTCTCCACTGCCTGGCGAGCTGGGGTCGGGGGGATCTTTTTGTAAGCAAAACCCCCTCCCCATGAGGGGTTTTGGCCACGGTGGGGGGTTTTCTCTGTAGCGGGTGCCCTTGCCCCCACTC
>NW_010292749.1:0-210 GCF_000700745.2 Antrostomus carolinensis | reverse complement strand
ATGGCCTCTCCTGCTGCCTCCTCCAGCTGAGCACTGTTGGAAAGGATAAAAAGATGATTTTTTTTTTTTTTTAAAAAAGGAAAATTTTAAAAAAGCAAAAAAAAAGAGTGCCAGGAATAGTTAATAGTAAGAAAAAAAAAATCAGTGAACTCTCAAATCTAATTTTTTATTAAATTTTTGATACAGCCTCAAATTGTTTTATTAAAAAAA
>NW_010292748.1:2058-3496 GCF_000700745.2 Antrostomus carolinensis | reverse complement strand
TAAAACTAGCCCTGAGCAGATGTTCCCGCGGCCAGGCTCGTTTGGAGAGAAAACCCCTTCCTTCCCCACCGCCCCATTCCTGCGCTCTCGGCCTTCGCTCCCGCCTTCCCGGGCCCTCCCCGCGCTGCCCGATGACCTCATTCCCTGCATGTTTGCCATTACGCTCCGAGTTACCCAACCAGGTTTAAAAAAAAAAATTAAAAATATAAATTGCTGCTTTGTGAGATCAAAGAAACGATTTCTGGTGCATCTGGAGACTGAAAAAAAAAAAAAGAAGCGGCAATAGTTGCACAACTTCAAAGTGGTTTTTAACAATGATTTTTCTCCTTCCTCTCCTCCCCAATCTTTCAAGCATCAGATAAAGACAATGGGCTCCGTGGCTGTTTTCCAAAGAAATAACCTGCCTAAAGGGCCGTACGAAATCTCAAGTAGACAGGAAACACCTTACACGGCTTTCTTCTTGCCATCAAATAGAAATAATACGAGACTCGTCTTTCTGCTAGCCCCAATCCCATCGCTACTAAACTGCGTCTGCGGACTGTGTTATAACGTGTAGGGTGGTTCAGGCACAGTCTTTATTCTTTTATAGAGGCTTCTAACAGCCCAGCACATGCCCCGTATAACACAGCAGCCGTGTGTAACCCAATAACTTGCAGGGAAGGAGCAGAGGGCAGCGGCGAGGGGAAGATTTCCCCAGCAGACACCCTCGGGCTGACAGGGGACGGAGAGAGGCAGGGCCCAGGAGCTGCAGAGTTTGTTCCGTTTATTAGGAGGGACATACCTGCCCCGGGACCCTCGGGATCATGGATCCCAAGAAGGGAGAAGAGAGCGGGTGGGGAAACCGCGCTTTCCTCGCTCCTCGCCGGGGTCACTTTTCGGGAGCTCGGTGGCCCTCAGTGCCATCTTTTTAGTCCGTTTCCAAAAAGAAATACCGTAACATTTCCCTCCCCACCGTGCCTCTTAAACCTCTGGGTCCTCAGGACGGGCCGATGCCAGCAGCGAAAGGCTGAGGCCGAAAGGGCGAGTCCCCAGAGGCGGCGGCTCTAATGGCTTCGACCCTGCACTCCTGACCCTCTGCCACCCCGCACTTGTCCCTTTTGCCCCCTTAACGACTTCGGGATCGTGCCTTTGAACTTGGAACAGAGAAGAAGAAACCCCCAAGGGCTGGCCTGTTTCCTGCGAAAGGGAAAAAGACGATCGCGACTCTTTAGCGTCAGGAGACGTAACTGGAGTCCTGGGAGCAGAAACCTTAGCGAAGAAAGTTTTTATACAAGCGTATAAAAGCAAAGAGGGAGAATGATTCACCCAGAGATCGGCGGAGGAGAAATCGCAGCGCTTTGCTCTCTGCTCGGGAAACCAAGAGCAGCTCCGAATTTCTCCTCCGCACCGAAAAAGGCCGAGCTGGGTCACCGGGAGCGCAAAAGCAGTTCACACCCGG
>NW_010292748.1:704-1915 GCF_000700745.2 Antrostomus carolinensis | reverse complement strand
AGCCCCGGCCAAGGCCCCGCCGGTGAATGCGACACGTCTGGGTCACACCTTCCTCCCTCCGCCCTGACACCGGCCCTGCGGGTCGGCCTGGGCACGGCAGGTTTTTACGTGACCCGCTTGTATTGTAGCTGCATCTTGTCTGGGTTTCGCATTGGGTTATTTTTTTGTTGTTGTTGTTTTTATTCCCCACCACTTGTTTGGATTTTTAAACGCACGGCTCGGGCGGACGCCGTCTAGCCGGTGTTATGCGATTAATCCTCTTTGCTGCTGCAAAGATTTCCAGGCTCCCCAGCCCCTCTTTAGGTTTCACGACCGATCCGCGGCGACTTGGTTTCCAGGTTTGCCCTGCGCGTCTCATAAGCGACGCTTCAAAGGCCACTTTTTCGTTTTAACCTCGGCATTGGAAAACGATTTAGCAAATATTTCCCCGTTCCCGAGGGACCGAGACCGACAGGGCGCACAAGCCCCAGAGCCTCGCTGGGTAGAAGACACCCGAGCAAAGTTGCAACAAAAGCTCGACCCTCCCGCCTTCCCGCACTCGGTACAAATAATCATCGAAAAGAGCTACACAGCAGAAGTTTCGGGGCCGGGATTTCCGCAGCTGCAGAGGTTTCCTCCTCTACAGTTTCACGGCTAAAAGCCGAGCGGCTCGTCCTTTCGGAGAGCACCTTTTCTTCACCGTATTGCAATTTTCCAAAATCAGTCTGTCTAGAAACAGAGCTGGGTTGGCGGTATTAACTCTTCTCGTCCTCTAAGCCTGATCCCAGATTTAGAAATTGATCCTCTCCCGTTTGCAAGGCAGCTACATCACAGGAAAGAGGGAAATACCAGGGACGAGGGAAACTATTTCAGAAATCAGGTCATGTTTGTTTCTGGGAAAAAAAAAAACAAAACCAAAAAAACCCCAAACCCTCAGCCAACCAAAAATCAAACCAAAATAAACCGGTAAGCTATTTCGAATGCGGGTAGAAGAAGATGAATGTTATCTCTTTTCACACAATACAGGGGTTGACACCTCGTTTACAGGCTGGCGCGGCTCGGGAGGTTTTTACGGGTCTATGTTCGTGTACGTAAATAGAAATACAAGCACATTTCCTTCAAAGCAGTCCTCTGAATTTTGACTGCTGGGTTCTGGTTTGGGGGCCTTAGCTGTTTAGGAAGGAGACGGATCTTTCTTTGTCTCATTACTCAAATAAGAACGAATTGGGGGG
>NW_010292748.1:0-687 GCF_000700745.2 Antrostomus carolinensis | reverse complement strand
GAGGGTTGGGGGAAAACCCACTCAAAAGAAACTCGTAAAGGTCTGGACATGTACTTGAGTACTCACTAGTTTCACCAAGGTGTCCTTCCCAGAAAGCTCAACCCAAAAGGTGGATAGACGGACAGAGAGATGGACAGAGCAGGGACACGTATAGATTTTGCAAGTTAGAAAAGGAACTTCAGTTCAGCCTGGAAAGGGGTGGCACAGTTCAGAGAGAGATGTTCACTAGGATTTATTTATTTGGATGGAAGCAGATATCGCTTTGCACGAAATAAAATCGCACCGACACTTCCCTGTCAGAGGAAGAATGAGAACGCGGAGTAAACTCTTCCTGAGCAGCTGAAGATAAACATCACACTCCAGAGAAGATGGCCCGGCAGCTCAGACACAGCACAAAGAGGGGTCACAACCAGGGGTTACATCACTCATACTCACCCCCTTTGCCTTGCTAGTCGTGTGGAGACCAGAGACAACACGTCTAGATGCCTTCAAACAGAAAGCAGGCACGGACACGGCAGCCTAAAGCATCCCCGCACACACAGGACGCTCCCACGCACACCCACACAAAGACACGCGCGGCGGGAGAGGCAGGCGAGCCCCTGGGTGCAGGCTCCCAGCTGGGCTGAGTTTCGGGAGCGGCGTGGGGAGCCCTCGCAGCCCCCGCTGCTCGCCCAGGGGTGGGAGGGT
>NW_010292747.1:0-2246 GCF_000700745.2 Antrostomus carolinensis | reverse complement strand
TCTCCTCTTCTCCAACTCTATTCCTCCCCCTGCCCAACTCACCCTCTCATCCCCCCGCGTTGACTCGTTGTCCAACAAGGGTTCTCCAGGCGCTTGGATGGTCACAGACTTGTCCCCACGACTCCCATCCCGGCTTTTCGAGCGATGTCGATCCCGTCGATCCCTGGAAAGCAAGAGAAAGGAGTGGGGTGGGTGCACCAGCACCCATTAAAATCAGGGTGGGGTGGGTGCACCAGCACCCATTAGGATCAAAGACCTCCCCCCCCTACCCTGGGGTCACACCAACCCCTCACCTGTGCTTGCGGGAGCTGCGGGAATGTCCAGATTTGTAGGAATATCCCGAATATTGCGACTCATTGTCCATGATGTCGGAGCGCCGGGGTTTGTGCCGCTCCACACCGAAGGTCTTGGATCTCCCCGGCCCTGGGACAGCAGCCAGGGCCTCTTTCAGAGGTGGCTTCTTTAGGCCCAGGGGCACCTTTAAGAAGTCAACTGTCACCTTGAGGGACTCTATTTTGATCACCTGGTTGGGGTTCCTCTCAAGAGAAAACAACTCGCCCACCTGTGAAGACCAAGGGAAGGGTCAGCAACAGCATCCCACCAATTTTCCAGCCAGTCCTGCCACCATCACATCTCCAGCTTCAAACAGAGATGGGATTTGGGCAAGAAAATGGGAATTTGAGTCACTTTTGGGGGGTATTTGTTATTTTATCCCATGTCTGAGCTGCATCCAACCCGGTCACCTTCCTTCCCCCTCTATTAACGACCCCGCGCGATGAGCTGCTGTTTGGGGGTGATTTACACTTTAATTAATAGCACGATCGTTATTTGAACTGCTAAGAAAATGCTGAGGGTGGGGGCCAAAAATAAAAAGGAATGAATAATTGGGTGCAGGCAACATTTCAGGCCCATCTCGCAGCGCTGGGCTCTGCCTGGACATGTTGGAGTTGGGATCTCACACCCAGGAGATTGGTGAGGGAGTCTTGGTTTCTTGAGGAGCATCGTTTCTCATCGGCTCATCATCAGCCTGAGGATGATGCGAGGGCTGGAGCAGCTCTGCTGTGAGGACAGGCTGAGAGAGTTGGGGCTGTTCAGCCTGGAGAAGAGAAGGCTCCAGGGAGACCTTCTAGTGGCCTCCCAGTACCTGAAGGGGCTCCAGGAAGGCTGGGGAGGGACTTTGGCCAAGGGCAGGGAGTGACAGAACAAGGGGTGATGGCTTGAAAGTGGCAGAGGGGAGATGGAGATGAGATGTGAGGAAGAAATTCTTCACCATGAGGGTGATGAGACAGTGTCCCAGGTTGGCCAGAGAAGCTGTGGCTGCTCCTCCCTGGAAGTGTTCAAGGCCAGGCTGGATGAGGCTTTGAGCAACCTGGTCTAGTGGAAGGTGTCCCTGCTGATGGCAGGGGGGTTGGGACTGGATGAGCTTTGAGATCCCTTCCAAGCCAAACCAGTCTGGGATTCTACAAAATGGGGAGCTCCCAAGTTAGGACCACTGGGACCTGGGTCACCCCAAGGACTTAGTCCAAGGGCTGATCCACCACCACAAGGTTGTCTCGGAGCAGATACCATCACCACGTTGTGCTGACTCACAGCTGCCAGGTCATTATTAGCCAAGCCCAGACCTCATTACAGGCATTTGTAGGTGCCCACGTATAGAATATATACATACACCCACCCATGAGGCCACCTCCACCTCCTCATGGTGCTGGATCTCTGCTGGGATGAGAAGATCACACCTCCCTTAGATCCCAGCTGGATCCCAGGCACCAGCACCTCAGGCAAAGGCTGGAGGGATGTGGGCAGGAGCCAAGCTCTGTGTTGGTGTCTCCTGGGGTCCCAGTGTCACCTCACTGGTTTTGGGGACCCCAAGGCGCTCACAGCTCCAATACCAGTTGGGTGCTGGTTTGTCCAGGTCTGTGATCCCACCAGGGAGGGGACATGGACATGGATGGGAGCCAGTGGGGACACTGCAGTGCCTGACCCCTACCAGGGGATGCTGGACCTTGTCAGAGGGATCCTACCAAATCCTTTAGCCCTCACCCTATGGGTGCTGGGGGGCTGTGGGCATGAGGAACCCCCCAGAACCCCAAATCCATCCCATCCAGCACCTCATGCCTGGTGGGGGGGGGACCATCCTGGCTGTGTTTGGGGTGGACCTGTGCCAGGTTACCACAGAAATGTCATTTTGATCAAATAAAACCCAAATCAACGTCTTTTGGCTTCTTTTCCAAAGCCTCAAAGAGGGG
>NW_010292746.1:370-1916 GCF_000700745.2 Antrostomus carolinensis | reverse complement strand
AATGTCAGGGTGGGGGGGATCTGCTGGAAGCAGTTTTGGGGCTGTGATACCCAGATGATGCCAGGCTGTGCCAGAACTGGTGTGTGGAGCAGAGGATGCTCAGGAGACAAGGTCTGAGTGGGACATGGTGGGATGGGGGGGACAAAACAAGGGGGGGGACACAAAACACACACCAATGTCAGGGTGGGGGGGATCTGCTGGAAGCAGTTTTGGGGCTGTGATACCCAGATGATGCCAGGCTGTGCCAGAACTGGTGTGTGGAGCAGAGGATGCTCAGGAGACAAGGTCTGAGTGGGACATGGTGGGATGGGGGGGACAAAACAAGGGGGGGGACACAAAACACACACCCCAACCCCGCGGGATGGGCAGGGGAAACAATCCCCAAGTGTTTGAGGAATAGAAAAGGAGCTAAAATTCAGGTGCAATTTCAGTTTAATGTGAATCAAGAGCAGCTCGGTGAGAAATCCCTCCCTCACTGGAGACCAGAGATCGATAATAACGAAGACAAGACTCTCATTCCCCTGGTCAGCTGAATTAACTCATAAAAATTTCACAGTGAAGACAAATATATTAATAAAATTACCCTCCCTTTAATGAAAAATAGTAGTTCCTTTTAAAAACACCCTGTATTTGCTGTAACTTTGTTAAACTGGAGGTCACACGGTGACAAGATTTGCTCTAATCCTGTAGAATTTGCTTCCCCGAGATGAAGAATGAAACATCCAAACTCAGAGAAAAACAACTCCTACGTACGTTGTTGAGGTGCTTCCACTCCTCCGCCCACTCCCGGTCGGTGAGCCGGTGATCGATCTTTTAAAAACACCCTGTATTTGCTGTAACTTTGTTAAACTGGAGGTCACACGGTGACAAGATTTGCTCTAATCCTGTAGAATTTGCTTCCCCGAGATGAAGAATGAAACATCCAAACTCAGAGAAAAACAACTCCTACGTACGTTGTTGAGGTGCTTCCACTCCTCCGCCCACTCCCGGTCGGTGAGCCGGTGATCGATCCCCTCCTCCTGCCGTGCCCCGTGCACTGCTGCAAGGCAAGCGTGGGGTGGGTGGGGGTCAGCCCCCCGCAGCACCCCTCTCCCTGTGTGTGTGTCCCCCCCAAAAAACCCACCCCATCCCCAGCACATGGTGATGCCATCGCTCACCGGCGGGTCGCTGGCGCTCGCGGGGGTCGGGGTGACGGTAGGTGTCACGGTAGTGGTGAGCCATGGCCATGTCCTCCAGACGGTAGTGCTGGGGCAGGGTTGGGGTGGCAGGGGGGTGTCCCAGCCCGTTGGGTGGGTGTCCCAGCCCGTTGCTGGGGCTGTAGCGTTGAGCCGGGCTCATGGTGCACGGCCGCTTGCTGAGGTGCTCAGGGTGTAGAGGGTCTCGGTCCAAACCGTTCTCTTTGGTCCTGGGAAGAGGAGGAGAGGAGGTTGTTGGTCCCCATCAGTCACTGGTGCCCACCCATGGAGAGGTGGCAGGGATGTGTCCCCCCCAAAAAAAATACCCCACCTGTCTGGTGTCCTCCTCTTGCCGCTCTCGCCCAGCTCCA
>NW_010292746.1:0-241 GCF_000700745.2 Antrostomus carolinensis | reverse complement strand
GCAGCAGCCCCCGCTGCAGCAGCGGCAGGTTGGCCTGTGAGGACAGTGACAATCCAGTCCATGGCCCTGCAGACCCCCCCTACCAGCCCAGCACCCAGCTCAGAGGCTCCTGCAGAGCCTGGTTGCCCGAGTGCAGCCCCCCAGCCTGCTGTGGGCAGGGAATGTGGGACAGGTACCATCCCTTTGGGGTCCTGCTCACCTTCCCCAGGGTAACATCCTTGGGATCCCACTCATTGCAGCT
>NW_010292745.1:6430-10830 GCF_000700745.2 Antrostomus carolinensis | reverse complement strand
GGTCCCACTGTGGTTAAACCACCACAGTGGTTTCATTTGTGTCTCTGCAGGATGGATGACATTCAGCTTTGTAAAGAAATCAGCCGGCTGAAGAAGGAGCTTCAAAAACTCATAGCTCTTCCAGGTAAGGCTTCGTAGAGCTTCAGAGAGCTGGACCCTGTGGCTGCAATCAGCCGGAAGGGTTCCATGAAAAACAAGAAGCTCTTGAATGGCTCCCTCCCCGGGATGCTCCCAGAGACACTGCTGCTGCAGGCAGTGTGTGACCAGCCAGAGATGTGGCTCCCTGAGTCTGGTCTGGCCTGAGATCTTTCTTGGGAGCTTTGCTGCTTGCAGTGCTGCCAGGGAGTCTTTGTCCAGGCCTGGGCTGAAGAGCAGAGGAAACAGAAAAGGAGCAAACGTGAGTCCTTTAAGGAAGAGTGTTGGTCTGGTACAGGAGGAGGACAGGAGCTGAGTGAGGTGTTAGTGGATGCTGACACAGTGGAACCTGACAGGTATACTGAGGAGGATCCCCAGACGAGTTGAGACGACAAGCAGGGGACATTGTCAGACCACACCATGGAGGGGTCCTTTGGAGGTAGCAGGAGGGGAGATGCCTTCAAAGGCCTCAAGTATGTGAAGAGTAATGAATTCTTGCTGTGTCCATGTCAGAACTGCGTGTCAGTGATGGGGCAGATCACAGCAGCTGCCAGGGAAGGATTCCTCATTGCGGCCAGAGTAGGATGGGTGTGAGGGGGATGTCATGCCAAAGGACTTGGCAATGTCCCTGGTTTAGGAGAATTCATCATTCAGGATGTTGAAAAGAGGCAGAGTCTAGGGCAAGATATGTGAAAACTTCAGCTGGGATGAAATGCTGCTTTTGTCACCCCCCCCTTACCATGCCCAGTGATCTTCCATGTCTCTGTCACAGTCAGAGTCACCCTTGTCCCTTCACAGCCCAGGAAAGGCCAAACCTTGTTTCTCCAAAAGATCCCCTCAGCCAAGGTACTCAAATAAAGGCACTCACCAAACAGCTCAGGGTTTGAATGAGAACAAGCAAGACAGGCTTCGCCACAAGCTGTGTCCATCACTGTTCAGAAGGCTGTGCCTCCTCCTAGGACATCCTCATTCATCCCCCAGTAAGGCCTTTGTGTTTTCAGAAGCTGATGGGAGACATATCCCGACTTATTTGTACCCATCCAAGCATTAAGACTTGGACCTCGATTGTTTTCACCACAAATACCTCTCTGCACAAGACCACAATTGTAGGAGGAACTTTTGTTTGCTGGAGACGTTTCTAACAACATGATGTTTATGAGAAGTTCTTCCTATTCAGACGCCTGCAGCAGCACCTCGGATCAATACAGAGCAGCCTTTGAACTACAGATCAATACACAGTGTAGGTAACTGCTGAGATCCAGCCCACAGGGTTTGCTCCGTACTGTGAATTTCCCTGCATTTTTATGTAGCCGAAGGAAGACCAGAGATTGATCCCTCCTGTGCTGGACTGATTTTGGAGCTGGCTGCTGAATTCAGAAATGGTGTTAAATACCTGCAGCAGAGGCAGTCATAGTTGCCACCTGAGGTAGCTCTCCATTTGTATTGAACACCCCTTAGCCCTATCTACATAATCTTCATGTATTGCATTTATGCATCAGTTTATATAGGACATGACTTCATAGTGATGTGAGAGTTTGCCAGGTCTTCAGTGACTCGCTGCCCAAAGATATGTGGCACAAGTGGGTCCCACCGTGCTCAAGGTAGGTCAGTCTGGGGGTTGAAGTGACAACCAAGGCTAATGCATTCAAACAGCCTGGCAGACATTTGTCACCCTGCCACTGGGGTGGGAATGGGGCTGACAGTGGTTTAAAGGTCAGATGTGGAGGATAAGACCACTGGGACTGTGTTAGGCAAGGGAGTGTCTACAAAACCAGTGGGTCATATTGGTTTTCATGTCACCATAGTATGGGATAAATGGTGGTGTGTTCCCAAAGCATCTGGGCATTGTTAATAGTTCCCCATACACCTGAGTCCCTGGCTGGTTTCAGCCACATGGAGAACCTGGCTCGGAGGTCTCTGGACCCTTACCCAGCTCAGGGCCAACCTTAGCCTGGCTGGGTGTGCTGGCATGAGAAATGTGGGTTAAGCACATCCTGGCTGAAGGATGACATCTGAGTCTGACATTCTGAGCAAATTGAGACCCAGTACCCAGCCTCTTCAGCAGTGCAGGGTGAAGGCCCCAGGGGAGCCATGGTCATCTCCCACCAGAGAAGTCACCTTGTTGAGGGGCCCTTTCTCTGCCCTGCAAAGCTCACAGTTGCATCTTGCACTGCTCAGCCCCATGAAAATTTTGAGAAGAAGCTAAAAATTCAAAGTTTGACACCACCAGACCTTTCTCCTCCCACCCAGGGTGGTTTGGGATGAGGCTGTTGCTTATTTATAAGCTTGTGTCTGGATCCAGGTGCTTACTTTGGGTTGGCTTTTACCCTCACTCTCATATCTGTTCCCAGGTCAAGCAGAACCAGAACAAGCTTGGTCTTGGCATGGGCGAGGTGGTCCCTGTTGTCTTAAATGTGTTTCCTGTGCTGCAGAGAATGAGAAATCCAACGAGGAGAAGCAGAGGGAAGAGGAGTTGGTACAGCAGATACACAAGCTGGTGGAAACACGGGATTTCCTGGTGGATGATGTGGAATTTGAGAGGCTCAGGTAGCTGGGTGCAATTTATTCCTTGCACTGAGGACAGTGCAGTTTGTCCTCTGCTCTGTGTCATGCCTTGCCAGATGCTCCTGGATGCCTTGATGCTCCTTTCCTGAGCGGTAACCAATCTCTTTGTCACAGGGAAAGGGAGGAAGACAAGGAAATGGCAGAGTTCCTGCAAAGTAAGCTCTCCAGAAGCTATCTCCAGAAAGCAAGTAGGTGGTTGCTGAGTTTTATTCCTTGCATTGAATGACAGTTTCTCCCCTTTTCTAAGCACTCTGTCTCCAAGATTTTGTTTCTCTGCATGGGGCTATCTTACCTGGAGGCCATCTGCTGCTGGAGGGGGGTGTGGGGAAATGGCAACTGGGGGATGCTGGTGCTTGAGATCACATTGTGGAAACATCCTGAATCAGTACAGATGGTGTGCTTCCATTTCCCTCCTGGCATTTCTCAGCCACCATGTCCTGTGAGAATGGGGTCAGGTGGGTGTCCTTTTATGGCCCATGTACTTCATTTGACCCTTTCCAACCAGCTCCTTACACTTCATCACACCATTAATAAGGTCACAAGTTGTGGTATCCATCCAGTCCTCCTCTCTTCACGGCCTCTGACATCAGGCCACGCTTTTCCCTGTGCCTCCATCATTGCTGGAGGTGCTGGAAATGTCTCCCAGTGTGGTGAGAGGCATTTCCATCCATAGGTCTCTCTTCCTTTGCCTGTGTCCTGCCTGTGGACAAACATGGTGATGTGCCTCCTGGGTGCAGGAGCTCATGCCCAGCTGAGGGTCTGAGGAGGATCAGCATCTTAACCCTGAAAATAGCTCTAACAAGCAGTCACATGCCTGTGCCCTTATCACCAGGCAGATGCCGATTCCTCTTTCCATAGCTCCTGTCAAAGAGAAGAAAATGACTTCCAGGGGGCAGCAAACCTCTGCACCATACCTGACCAAAACGGGCCTCACCCTGCTCAAGGAGTGCTGTGGCTTCACCTGCTCCATCATGTAGGCCAACCCCTGCTCCTCGGCACAGGACATGACCATGGTAGTGTACACGTCCTGGGAAGCTGGGCCAGGCAGGAGGGGCTTCCTTGGTGTGCTGAAATGGCCAAGTGTCTGTGTAGGGTGGGTGAGTGTCAACATCTGGGACACACACAGCTCCTGGTGCTGCAGGCGTGGGGCATGAGGGACCACCAGGCTGCAGCCCTGCTCTGGAGGGGCTGCCACTGGGGAAAAGTGCTGGAGCCCTGCTGAGTCCTGAGAGGGCGGCTGGAAGGGGAACAGCAGTGGCCATGGCTGTGGAGGACGAGGAGGTGGAGGGAGTTGGGTAGAGGGCAAAGAGAGATGGAGGGCGAGGAGGAGCGGGGCCAGGCACACTGCAGGTAGCATGTCCCAGACACCAAGGCATCTCCTTGTAAGCACATGCAGGAGAGAGCTGTTGGGTCAAATGTGCCACTGCTGTGCACACCTCGTGCTCATGGAGTCTCACCGCCAATGCCTTTGTGTTCTCATAATATCTTCTCTGAAAACATGAGGAGCCATCAGGCCTTTCTGTCCTTGAGAGTCCTCACGTGCCTTCTCCCACCTCCTCCTTTCCAGCAGGTTGCAGTTAAATCACTGGCATCTGCTACAGCTCCACGTGCCCAACCATGAAGTGATCCATCCAGTATTTCTAAAACAGTTTCCTAAGGGCCAGGCCATGTCAGTTGTACAGGACTGTCCTCTCACCATC
>NW_010292745.1:0-6416 GCF_000700745.2 Antrostomus carolinensis | reverse complement strand
GGTTCAGGACATAAACTCATTTTAAATGTTGTCTCAGGGAGTGGCAGACCCATAGAGAGGTGCTGGTATGGACTTCTCCACCTTACCCCAGGAGGAGGCTGCAGCAATCGGGCTCAGAGAGGCGTGTGGTTGGGTCCCCACTGGACCAGCTCTGCCTGGCTAAAGCTGCCTCCCCACTCTTACGCCTGTGCGTGACCCTGCTCCACAGCACGTGCTGCCAAAATGGGGTGCCTGTGGGGTGCAGACAAGCCAAGCAAGACCTAAACAGCTTGTGGGTGTGGGGTGGAGCAAAGGCTGAATGGTGATAGCTGGTGAGCTGAGCTCACTCCTGCCAGACTGTTGCGAGGACACATGTGAAGCAAATCAGCTGCAATGAAGTTGTGTCTGTAAGGATGTGTTTTAATACAGCTGAAGTGAAATTCTGCACTCCAGCAGCACAAATCTGAGTCCAGACCTTACAGCTCATCACAGGGCAGCTGGCAAGGAGGTGAAACCACCCACCCATTGAGCTCCCACCTTCCTCCACGCTTGGGCTTCACCCAGTAGGTGATGAGCGTGGCCAAAGCTGAGTGCTAGGTCCCAAAGGACAGTGACAAGTACTGTGTCAGAGGAGGATGATGGCAATGGAGACCCTGTGGGTTGTAGTCTCTGTGGGAGGATACATTTCATCCTTAATATTGCTGGAGACTTCCACTGTGGCAGGTGGCCTGACACCTGAGAGTTAGTCTCATTTGCATTAGGCACTCTATACAGCAGGGTTAGGTCTCTAGCCATTGGAGAAGGGAGGCAGCAAGGGGATTGCATGGTTGCAACCCATGGTGTCCTGTCTCTTGCCTTTCCTCCTCAGGTCTCCAGCCAGAGTCCACAATCTGCTCTCCTCCTAGAGTTTCAACTTCCCATTACTGTTCATGCTTCCCACTGCAGCACCACCATGGAAGAGACTTCCCAAGCAGGCTGGTGCAAGCTTGAATGATGGCACGTGTCCTCGGTGCCATGTCAGCAGTCATCTCCTCCATGACATCAACAAACATGGAATTCCACCCAAGCTCAGCTTGGAAGAGGTGTGTGCAGGAGCAGCAAGCGAGTCCGTGACAGAGAGGACCAGTGCAGCCCTTCACCTGGACAGAGTAATAAGGAAAGCACTGGGAGCTCATGTTTGGAGAACGTTGTGCTCCTCCATCCAAGACATGCTGTGGCCACAGATGATGTCTCATTCTTAGCCTTGTACCACCTTGTGAGTCTCTAGGGGATGATTCCTGAGGACTCTTGGTGGAGAATGTCTCTGGTCTGGGTTTTGTTGTGTTTGCATTGGTTTTATTGCAAGGTGCTCCAGGGCTCTTGAGTAGATCTGAGCAAAACGTGAGGGGCAGTCCCCAGAGCTGGCTGAATGAAGGGCTAATTCTTGTTATCACCTGAGCACAGACCCGGTGTGTTGAACCATGAGCAGGTGAGTTGCTTTCCCCATCTCACTATTACTGGATGCAGTTTTCAGCTCCAAGAAAAAGGAGGAAATTAGAACAAAAGTGAAAAGCAGAAAAATTCTGAACAGGGCAACATGCAGAAGGAAATGAAAAGCAAACAGGAGACTGGAAAGTGGCAGGGGAAGGTGGAGATAGCGGGTGAAAGACACTCTCACTCCAAGAGGGCATTCCAACCTGCCCTCCAGTGCCCCGGTCAGTGCCTCTGAGCTTGGCACCATGAGCTGGACATAAAGTCTTGTGCAAAAGACTCATGGCATCCTGTGGTCACCCAATGTCTCAGTTCCTGTGGTTCCTTCTGAGCATCCACCTCTGTTGAGGTGGCACAGCCAGAGCTGCTAATGCCCACCGTGGCAGGACAGGCGCTCTCTCTCGCTGGGTGTGAAGGCCTCTCACACCTCCCACCCTGCCTACCCTTCTGCCCTGGGTGTCCTGGGGTGGCCTCCTGTTTGGGTGGCTGTCCAAGAGCTCTGATGCCCTCTGGCCAAAAGGCTGATTCCTCCAGTTCAATCCTGCTGCAGCTTGCTGCAAGGTCTTGAGATGGTGTTCCTGCCTGGGTCACTGTCTGACATGCCCATGCCAATGAGATGGTCACAACCCATTTGGCTGTTTCCCTTGCACCTAAGAGGACATTAAACCTTATAAAACACAATGCAGGTGGGATCCTTCCGAGAGCAATGCCATAAGCAGGTCCAAGATCCTCCTGCATTTCTGTATCAGGCACTGCCAGAAAACCCAGTGTGTGGGAACCTGTTCTCTGACCTTTGCAAGGGAGTTTCCATTCACTTGTCCTTTCTGAGCAATCTCCTCCTCATATGGATCTTACCAGCAGCCAGAAAAGTCCACAAACTGAACCAGTCCTTCTGCACACTCGCAGACCAGGGTGAAAGGTCCAACTGGGCTGACGTGACACCTGGCCATCTCTAGCAAACTTGACCCTGCTTTGTCTTGTGTCACTTCTGAGTTGACTTCAGTGGTCTCAGTCTGAAGCCTGCTTACTTTGTGCTGCTTACTGTTAATGTCCTACAGCATCCTAGGACATCCAGCATCCTACAACCACCACCTGCTGCTGCCTGGTGCTCTCTTTGCTTGGGAGAGGCTTCAATGTGGGCTGGAGGGAGCACCCTGTAGATCACAGGGGCAGATTAAGTCACAGAATGCTCCTCTCTGCTTTGCCAACCCTGTGTAATGGAATGAGGTGCAGTGCACAGTTGGGGCTGTTGTCCAAGCAGGCATGACAGGCCACCATCAGTAGCATCCATCCAGAAGCTGATGGGACAGATTGGGCCACTCACTCCCTGCTTTTTCTGAAACTGTCCACTTGCTGCTTTGCTTGGTCACTCTGCAGTCACGCATCTGGTGCAATACAGGTGTTTGCTTTGATCCACACAGACCAAAGGCTCGAGACCTAGAAGGTCCCCCTCACTGGGGGACTTGCTTCCCTAATTCATCCCTACCTCCCCCCACAAGGCCCCAGGACCCAGACTTTAGCTGCTGAGCAGTGCTTGGGCAGGCAGGAGGACAGCTGGGTAGAGACAGGCGAGGTCCTGGCCTGTTTTGCTCTGTGTTTGCTGTCTGTGTTTGTGTGGCTGGTCATGGAGAAGGAGACAGGCTGCTGTCCTGGTCGTACGATGCTGTTTGGGCTGTGTGTTAACTGATGGCAAAGGTGTGCAGCACACGGAGGCAACACTGTTTCATGTGCATTGATTTCCACCCAAACAAATAAATGTCTGTGGGAAGCTTGGTTGGTAGATGTTTTCCCCGCGTAGGACCTTTGCAGAGAGATGTCTCAGGCTGTGCCACAGCAGGTGGGTTGAAGTGGAACAGGAAGATGCTGAAACTTTGGAGTTCCCTGGTATTACAGGAGTACAGAGCAGCTCCTGCTGCTGTGGCAAGATATTCAACCCTTCCATTTCTGGCTCTTGACTTAACATTTCACTTCTGAGACAGGTTGAAAAATCTTTGGAAAGGCAAGAAGCTGCCTCCCTGGGTTAATATCCCTCAGTGCTCTGAGCCATGAACTCTTTTGATATATTTGTTCAGTGATAACAACCTTCTATCCTCCCCAAGCCTCAATGGTACCATTTATAGAGGGGATGTGGAATGTCAAACGTCTTCTACATGTGAAAGTTTGCTTAATGAAACACTGAAGGGGATCTGGCTGCACCATCTCTTTTCTTGGCCTCCTGTTTCCAAGGAGGTGACATGGGGCCCAGACCCAGAGCAGAGCACTGGATCACTCCATGCAAACAAAAAGAATCATATTTGCTTCCCATTGAGAAACTGATTTTCACTGGCATGAAGTGCTCTGCACCGCCTGCCTCTCGAAGCCACCTCCACAGTCCCACCCATGATGGAGAGCACAGCCAGGCTGAAGGAGGCTGCTTGCTGGGGAAGGAGGCCCAGGTGTGGCAGCAGGAAGGGTATGGGGTATGCCCTTCAGGACTCGTGGGAAGTTCCTCCCATGCAAGGAATCACTGCAGACCCACAGCCCCCACCCATGTGGGATCTTTACGAAACGCAAGGGAACACAAGGGTCCCATTGACCCTTAGCACATCTCTTCTTCACCTCTCTTATCCCCCGAGCATCCCCCTACAGCCCCCAGCTCCTGTCCCTAAACCATGGTACACTCTGTTGATGGACACTAAATACCCCTCCTTCTGGATGGCCAATGGGTAAGAAACCAACCTCTGAACTCTGTCATTCACCCCGTGGGTGACACTGAGCTCCTCTACACCGCTGCTGCTCCCAGACTGGGCATCTCTTTCTTCCTTGCACCCTGTGGTCCTTGGAGCAGAGGCTGCGTATGGACACACAGGGCAGAGCAAAGCCCAGACCACAGCACTGGTTTCATGGTGACTTCAACAGGACATTAATCTGGGCTCCTGCCACAAGAAACAACGTGGCTCTTGCCAAATGTCAGCACAGTGGAGATCCCTGCCCACTGCAAGGAGGTGTTGGTGCCAGGGCTCTCAGTGCCCCCATGGGCTCTGTGACCCCCTCCCCACCTCCCAGGGGTCTGGCTGCCTGTATGCAAGGCCAGCCCAGATGTGGGACAGCCATGTGACCTGGGATCAGGCTGCTGGAAAAACAGCTGAGGTGTGAGAAGGAGCTGTGTGGAGCCTTCACTGGAGCTTCCCCCCCTTTGCTTGGGACTTTCATTTATGCTCAGAACCTTGCCCTTGGTCCTTGCCTTGCTGGTAAGCCTGTGCCCAGCCTTGCACCTGGCTGATACTCACCTTGGCTTAATGACTTGACTTTCTGGCTTGACCTTGGACCTGCCTCATCACTTCAGACTAAGGTGAGAATCACTGGACACAGCCATGATCCTCTCTGCTCCTGCTCACGTACCACGGGGCTGTCGGTGAGGATATCCTCCTGCTTGCTTTGCTGTTACCTTAGCTCTTCCCTTGAGGAGCAAGCTCACTCTTACCCCTCCCTGACAGTTATTATCCCTGCTCTGTAGAATGAACTTCATAGAATCATTAAAGTGTAGGCACGTGGTGGCTGCACGAAGTTGCAACAGCTTTTACTTGTCCTTGCCAGCTGAAATGCAAACTGCCACTCGCCTCCCACCGCTCTGGGGATCTATTCAGAAGAACACAGGGCACGTCATGGCCCACACTGCATTTACATGCCAAGGTTTCAGAAAGAAATGAGATCTTCTTCCTCATAAAGCAGCTGAGAAACCACTACTGCACTTGCCTCTGCAATGGAGGCTTTCACTGCCGTGCTTTCTTCTGCACTGGCCTCACACTAAGGACGTTGCACAGGGTCCTTTTCTGCTGATGGGTGATAACTTGCTAAGCTTCAGTGGCCCAACATGGTTCTGAGCTAAAGAGGCTTGAGGGAAACTAGGTTTCTAGGGTGAGTTCTCGCTGAGGCCTGATGTAAAGTACTGCATTTCTAAGTGAGTTTATTCCTGTGAATTCAAGCCTGTAGAGAAAGCAACGGCAAAGACAGGAGGGAGCATCTCCTGTTCAGACTCTGCACCAAGTGTTCCTGTCCCAAACTCATCCTTCCTCTGCTTTCCAAACAAGCAGCCAGCACCAGCCCTGGAGTGCATGTGTTTTCCTTGACACTCATGAAAGCACAGATGGAAAGGGAGGGGGTTACACTGTGGTCCTCCCTCACTCTCCAAGGAAGAGGTCAGGTGCCTGAGCAACCCCTGGGCGTTATAAACATGGACCACCTGAAATCAGACTTTTCTGGAGGATGTATGAGCTGAATCCACCTCACTGGACTCAGGACAGGAGGAACTACTGGAGAGAAGGGAGCAGGAGCGTGTGATCAATGGTCTCTTGACTCCACAACTGTAAGCTTATGTCATTGGGTCCTTGGTCCATTACAATGTCTTCCCTAAAAGAGTCAGCCTGGCCTGAACTCCACAGTGTGACTGTAGAGCCTCTTGTTTTGTGTTCATCGCGTTCACTGCCAATGAACAGCGACATGCTTGGTGCATTGGCTTTGCCTGCTTCATCCTGTACCTCCATCCATTCTCCACACTTTCCCCAACAGTTTGAGGGGGAAGGTGAGGTGGAGTACGTAGCGCATGGCTGCACAGTGAAATCCACGTCCATGGATGTGCTGGGTGTGGTGGTGGAAAATCTCAGAAACTCTCCTGAAGCACAGTCCCCATCCCACTGAGACATCCCTCTCTGATCTCTGGGAGCTTGGGCGGAGTGGAAGGTCCAGATGTGAACACTGGCACTAACCCCTGTTTGAGACTCTTCCTGGCCCAGCCTGCTCTCCCTCTCTCGCACGCTTTGCTGGGACACTGTCTCCTGCAACCAGAATCCCGTCTGCCAGAGAAGGCAGCCCATGGCCTCTGGGGAGCAAGCACTCCAGTTTTGAGTTATTTTCTTCTAGCAGAAAGACAATGTGGATAAACTGAACAGAAATGTAACTCTCTGGAGTGTTTGAAGGTCAGGGAGACT
>NW_010292744.1:7115-21184 GCF_000700745.2 Antrostomus carolinensis | reverse complement strand
CTCTAGCCAGGGTCAACCCACCACACAAGGCTATAAAAATACTCCTTTTCATAAAACCAGCTTGAATGCGTTTTTAAAAATATGTGGATTCTAAGATAAATAAAAGAGTAATCCTCAGTCATTTCAGCACCATTTGTTTAGAAGAAACAATATGGGCAATGTGAGAATTTGAGTGGATACTGTTGTAATGCAAGACATTTTTGAGCTACTCAGAAATTCCATTCTGTATTCATTTTCTGGATCTCTATCATTAGGATTGTACAGGGCATTTATTTTAATAATGCATATTTTGTGCACAGTTGTCATGTTGTTTATAAATATTTATGAAAAAGTTTTTGCTGTAGTACGGGTCCAAAATTGTTCAAATTTGCAGGTGTTAAATTTTGGGAGATGGGCCAACATGTAAAGGGATTCTAAGTGGATGTCTTGATGTTCAGTTAAGGATAGAAAGACATTTGCAGTTCTGATTTGATTTTCAGGAAGGTTCAGATTTTATTTTCATTTTTATTTTCTGAACCTTAGAGTAGATTAAGGCTGGAGAAAACTACAACAGATTACTTATGGGAAATGTAAAATTGTAATGGATGTGTCCAGGTTGCTTATGGGAACTATTCAGCTTCATTGTTAAATATGCTACTTCATTTGCTGAGAAAACTACATTTTCCTATCTGTTTTCAGTGGCTAAAGTAAGCTACTGGCATTATTTATTTATGCACAAGGATGACAGAATCATCCCATTAGCAATTACAAAATACAGGAAAGCATTTTTTTTGAAAACTAAACTCATACTTCTCAAGTTTCATAAATACTTAAGGAATGTGGCTAGTTTAATGAACTTATTATCTGTTCTAGCTCATGCTTTCACTAAAAGTTTAAAAAATGTTTACTGCAACTTTTCACTCTAAAAGTACGGCAAACTTTTTTTTTTTTTTTAAATATATATATCTCCCACACTCCCCCAGATATTTTGCATGTTGAAATTTGTTTCCTCATGCATAATATTGTTGAGTTTATGGTTACTTAAAGATGAGCTAAGGAGGATTTGCCTAAGTTTTCTAAAAGTATGAACTCTGTGCATGCTTCCGACACCTTGCAACCAGCTGGATTTATTTTAGCACGTATATTCTAGTTAGCATATGTTTCCTTTAGCTACTCAAATTTGTTAATTCTTTTTCAGTTGCCATTAAGATTTTATTTTAAAAATGCAAACATACTTCAACCCTAAGAAACTGATACACTGCGAGATCTTAGAATTGAACTCACTGATGCAAAGTATCAGTGACTGAAACACTAAATGAATGCCATTTCTGTGTAGTACGCATGTTTAATACATATTG
The DNA here is from genome assembly GCF_000700745.2 of Antrostomus carolinensis. Taxonomy (NCBI): domain Eukaryota; kingdom Metazoa; phylum Chordata; class Aves; order Caprimulgiformes; family Caprimulgidae; genus Antrostomus; species Antrostomus carolinensis. The sequence continues at coordinate 19,847 of NW_010292744.1, read as the reverse complement.
ATTGTCCTCAACTTGAAAATCATTAGTGTTCTCATATGGCAAATCATTGTCAAAGTTATTCCAAGTACAATATGATATCAGGATTTATCTGTTGCTGATAATCACGAAGGCGGACACAGTTTAGAAGATTTGGGGATTCAAGCTCCTGTACAAAAAATTGAATTTCTTATCTTTCCTATTGTTACACTTCTTGCCAGCATGAACTGCTATATGGCTATCATAAAACACTTCGTTAAAGAAACATGCAATTTTTATTAACATTGTGTAGCTTATGTGTGGAAGTAAATGGGTATGGTGAACAGGGAAACATCTCTCAAAGTATTTTAAGATTTTTCGTAATTGTGTCTGACAGTGCATGGTGATTTGTCTTTTTGTTTTACTTTTTTGTAGTAACATAGTTAATGCTTGCATCTACTGTGGTAATGAGATGATGCTGAGTAGGCAATTAGTGTTTTATAAATCACTGTTAAAAAACCCACACTTGTGCTTTTCTAGCACACTCTGGATCCCTCTGATGGCATGCTGTTCTGAACTTTTACTGGAGATTAATGTACTGGTGGTCTAAGTACTAAAAAGGCCGTGGTGTTAAAAAAGAAAAACAAACACTCAAAGCATCCATTTTACATTGCATAAATTAAATTCATTATTCATATTGCTCTGATAGTCGTTATAAAATTATTTTTTCCTAACTCTTTACAGCTAGAACACTAGGGCAATATTAGTTATCTAGAAGCAAATCTAGAATATATAGGAATATATAGGAAGTACCATACAGAAGCTTTTTTATAATAGAATTAATTTCATCTCAGACATGAGGTAGAGAACATCAGTAAAGCCTGATTTCCCCAGCATGACTTCTGTTCAGCATGATTCTCTCTCAGCTCCTAAAATAATAGGACTAGTGTGATACAGTAACTCTGTCCACTGAATGTGTTTATGGGTATTAAGGTTCCAATTTAATGGTACTTTAGGGATGTATGTCGTGCTTTACAAGATGTACATCTTTTTCAGTGGAAGAGGAGAAATGATACAATGCAGAGATTAATCCCATCTACACAGAAACCTGGTACACTCTGAACTTTGCTCTACAGAGTTGCTCTCATGATTCAAGGAACTCTGTCAGGATCTTAGTGGGTGGATACATACTCCTTTAATATACATTCAGCTGATTGACAGATGTACTCTGTTTTGTGATCAGCTTGTGAAATCATTTGCTTCACCATTTTAACAGAATTACTGGAGACAAAGATTGCATTCACAACCAGACACAAGTTTCCACTCAGTAGGTGTTTGCTTTTATGCCAGCAGGATATTTGTGGGGCTACAGACAAATTTTGAATGATAAACCACTGAGTGAAAGAACTTGTCAGTCTCAAAAAAAGTGATGCTTTGTTTCAGGAAAAGCTGGGACTTGGGATGAGTGTGGTGCAAGCATCTCTATGTATTACCCAAGTATCGTTACCAGGATAGTCAGAACCTTTCAGGACATTTTTGTATTCTATTTGCAAATTAAATAAAAGCTGAAGTAAGTACAAGTAGTTGGGTAGAAAAAGTCTGTGATAGTGGAGAAGAGCTGAGAAGCTCCTAGGCAAGAGTTGGAACTATGTTCTTGTCTCCTTGTTATTTGGATGGATACAGTTAGACTGTTCACCTGTCTTTTTCCAAATGTACAATAATATTTTGAGCTAGAAAATGTGTTATTGATACTCTGGAGAGTGTTCAGAGATCCAAAAAATCATGGTGTGGACAGATTCCCTCTTCAGATCAGTGAAAACCTACCTTTTTTGGAGGAGAACATTTCATGGATAATTGTCCTTACTGTAAACTTAGGATGAACTTGTGTAATTCTTCTGATCCACATACCTGTGGGTCTCTCCCACAAGGATTACAGTTTAATGTTTTAAGTAAGTAAGAAAACACAGTACTGAAAGCTGCAGTTGTGCAATTAGAACTGCTGATACCCATCCTCTTGTCTTAAATGAAGCAGTACTAAATCTCATTATTGATCTTCATGCTGAAAACAAAATATCTTTTTTTTTTCTCTGAGAATTAATTTTTTTTTCCCACTTTCATTTATCTATGAATTGGAGTTTCAAAGTTGAGTGACTCTGTCACACTTCATTATGAATCAGTTGTGCTAGTGATCTCAGACTTATTTGTATTGAAGATAACTGGTTCTTTCCATCCATAATTAATTGTTCTCCTTCTCTGCTACAGTGACCAGTTCTGTATGGCCAGAATGATAGGCTTTAATGCAGTGCTGACATTGGAAAACTAAAATGGGGACTGTGAGCATTCCACTCTGCAGTGAGCTCTGAGAGCATGAAGACTAATTGTGCCCTGTCTTCTGGATAGCAGTGGGGGCTCTGATGGGGGCTTGGTCTTCCTGGCAGGCAAGGGGACTTGACAGGAGACTTAACAATATATGGGAAGAGGGGCTTCACTGTTATGCCTTGTTTTACTTCTTTCCTTTTACCAATTCCTGACTTTCTTCCCCATTTTCTTTGGTTTTCTTTCTTTTTTTTTTTTTCTGATTTATTTCAGTATGATCCTTCCAGTCTTCCTGCTCTTTAGTTTGTTGTGTTTGTATTAAGTTACTGCCTATAATCTCCCTTGACAGGTCTTGATATTAGCCATTCAAATACATTCTGACAGGTTGTTATACCCCCTTTCCCCCACCCAAAACCCCAGAAATTGAAGTGAAATATATTGAAGTTATAATAATGAGTGAAAATATGAAGTGAATGAGTGAAATAATGAAGTGAAATTGAAGAAAAATATTATTTCTTAAAAAAAGGAAAAAGGGAAACCTAGAGTATTAATGGGACAACTTCAGCTAGGTCAGGTACTGTGGAAAAGGAGAGCTGTAAGGAGTTATTTAAAGAATACAATAAAGATGCTTTAGAGTTGTTAGGGAGAAGGTGCATCCATGTTTGCAAGGCAGCAAAGGAGAAAATAGAAGTCTGAAAAATTATTAAATGGAGAATGAAGTCTAGTGTCTTGATTGAGGCAGATCAACAGATCAGTGTGGTAAGTTTATGCATTAGACAGTGATCACCTGTGAGTGGACCAACACACAAGAAGAATAAAGGTTTAATATGGTAGAGATAATCTACCTCCCACTAAGCATTGAAAGTGCTAGTACCTCCTCTTTAATTTCTTAAAAGACTCAGAAACACAGTTCTATGGCACTTTACTTGTTTTTTTAAAATTGGGAGTTTCTCTAAAGAGTTTAATAGTAAAATTGAACTCTGTTTTTACTAAATATATTTTGCTCTATCTACTGAAAGTAATGTGTATTTTGTGAACTGTATTTTTGCTGTCAAGTAAAAATCTTTCACCACTGCTGAGCACAAAGCTGGTAGATAGGTTGTAAAAAGGGTTGTGTGTTGCATTAATATTCTAACTTCTCAAGTCAGGTGCAGCTAACAGGTAAATAAATAGTATAGATTTCTTTTGATTTCACACAATATTTTATAAAATCTCCACTCCCTTAAACTTGTGATGTGAGCAGACAAGTGATATCTTGAGTATAAAAGATCAGGAATAATTATTACTTTAAACAGACCAACCTAGCAGGCTCTTGAAAAAGAAAAAAAAAATAAGCTAGTAAAAAGTAAAATATTGGCAGAAATATTTCTTCCTAAAAAGAGCATTCTGAAGCAAAACTGAGCAGATTTAGACTTTTGAGTCTCTGCTCTTTGAGCACATGTGCAATCAGTTTAACCCCCTAACTATGGAAGAGGTAGTGCTGTCATGAGCATAGCAATGTTATGCTGTGTTTAAGGTACCACTAAGGAGTGTCGGGGTGCTGGGGTCTGAAGGGCTTGTTGATGTGAGAAAGGCAAAAATAGTCTTGAGCTGAAGGTATTTGAAGCAAATGAAGTTGTGGAAGCCAAACTCCTAGCTCCCAAGTTCCAGACTGATATGCAATGGACAGTGGGTGTGGTGATGTCTTTGCCTAAGGATGTATTGGCTAGAAATTTCCATAGATTGAGTGCATCCAGAGATGCACCAGAGAGCATAGTGGAATAAAATGTTTAAAGAGGTCATGTTAAATAACATGTCTGAAACTCTCAACTCCATTGCTGTGTAAGGTTGCCTGTCATGTCATCACATCCCAAATTCTTAACCCTTTATTAAAGAATATATGCAATGTTAAAGTTCCTGATTGTTGCTGTCTGCTGTTGAAAGCTCCCTCAAGATGCTATGAAGTATCTCATGTCTCTTCCACACCATGCCAAGACTTGTGTTGTATTTCTTGTTTTCTGCTTTAAAATCTGCTACCTATACTCCTAAGATCAGAAAATTTGACTGAAGGTCCTTAAGTGTTTTGATACCATTGGGAGATCCAAAGGAGTGGGCAAAAGTAAGCTGTAATGACAGAGGGGTGAAGAGATTAGAGATTTCCACTATGGTGGAAACAGCGAGGAAGACAGGAAACGATACTGACAGCACATTTGAAATTGTATGCCTATTGCTGTCTTAGTAGGACTCTGAAAAGCCTACAAATTGATTAGACTTCCCAAATGAAAGTGGTAAAGAAATGAAAAGCTATTAAAAAAAGAAGAAAATAACAGGGAATAAAAGTGCTGAAAGTCTGAAATTGCCAGTTCACTTAAGGCTTGTTATTGCTAGTTGTGGAGATTTTAGTTCAAGGAATTCCTTCAGGTAAGACCTTTCTGCCAGTAATTATGAAGGATGCCTGCCTTTCACCAGTATAAAATGTGAAATTCCTCAGTTTCATTTCTCTTTATTTTTAGGTTTGGTTTTCTGATATGTGTTCAGCTATGTTTTCTCCAGGAAAGCGAAAGGGGAAACTGCTCTGATGGGGGATTATGTAAAGCTAAAATACTGAGCACAGTAAGAATGGGCTCAACTTTTAAATTCAGTTGGTCATGATGTAGCTTTACCAGTGGCTGTGTTATAAGGGAGGTCTTTGTAAAAGACCTGTCTGATACATAGTTAAGTCAAATAGTCAAATAGATCTCCCTTTCAGTGAGTTATGGATAATGTAGAAAACAGCAGACATTTTTACTGTCTTGACTAGTATTTCATACACTAAAAGCTTTTCTTTGCAAATGAAATCTCTGTATTTTAGTCTGCTGTCATTTCTGACCATTATGTCTCCTGTCTCCTTTCTGAGCTCTAAATAATGTTCTCTGCATCATAGCAAAGTTGCCCTGCATTTACAGTCCTCCAGGGAAAGCCTTTGGGGTTTCCTATTTTTAATTTTTAAAAAATATACAGTAGTGTCTGAGTATCATCATTTCCATTATAACTCATGGGAGACATATCAAACAGCTGTGTTTACACATTCAAATTGCTATTTACAGTCTGAGACTTATGGTAATCCTTCTCATCTGATCAGATACTTATTCCAGCAAGAATTAAAACCGTAGAATTATTTACTTGTTATCATTATTATTTCAGTAGATATCTCTGCAGGAATAAAGTAGGTTAGGAATTTTTTTATGAAATACCTTTTGAGAAGACTTAAAATTTTCAGTTAATTTAAACCAAGACTGACTTTTATCTTGCCTGAAGTAGGTTCAGGAAAACATTTTTCATAAATGATTGCTTTAGGCAAAGGTAAAGTAGAGATCTGAAACCCCAGAACCGTCTATGGTCAGCTAATGGCTGAAGTGTTCACCGCAGATTCAGGAGATCAAGCTGATGTTTCAGTTTTACCTGATTTACAGCAGGATCTTGAAATTGCATTTTCAGCTTTGCAGATTGCTGTTCTGGTCAACAGAGTACAGTAATACTCTAGTATCAGCTTCTTACTGGCTTGATGAATATTTCATGATGAAACAAAGAGGAAACACTCCAGACAGAAATAGTGATAGGAGTTAAGGGAAGAAGGAAATTGCAGTAACCAGATAGGCAAAGGACAATCAGCTGGTCTATAGAAGACCCAAGTAAATATCTTCTTGTAATTTTGAAGAAAATACAAACATGTTTTGATCTGATCTTGATAAGGAATACAAATGGGCTTTTCTTTGTGTTGCATTTTTAGTGGATTTTTTTTTTTTATCTGGCTCCTCATAGCCTATAATACAACTTTTACTTTAGCTAGACATTGGAATATAGTGTTAATGGATATACCTAATGGGTTACATTAACAGACATAAGATATCCCTCAGTTTTAATGTTAAACCAGTGGTGCATTTATGATGAATGATTGTTACTGGTACATTCAGGTCCTTTAAATGCATCTCTGTGTCGACGTACAATTTCACTGGGTAGATTGCAGTGACCCTATTGTACACCTATAGTATTCTGAGTACTAATCTCTTGTCCTGTGACTCAGAGGTGGATTCTTAAATAGAGTGGTAATGAGTAATAAGAGATTAAAGGGTAAATACAGAACTTTGAACAAATTTTACACTGTGCACTATCCACCTTCCTATGTATCCTTCCATGTGAATTAAAAAATTTGAAATAATGTGTCTTAACATGCAAAAACATTTTGTTTAACATGTCCACTTTCCTAACCTGCCTTTTTCAAATAATAGAAAAATAAATGCATCCATTTTTGTAAGCAATTTTCACTATCAAGAAACCACTTGTCAGCAGATTTTTGAGAAGTGTGCAAAATCTAGGATATGCTTAGGTTTGAGAAAAAAAAATTTTTGCATGTATCTCTCTCCCTCCTCCTTTTGTTATTGCTCTCCCATGAAATTTTAATTCAGGTTGTTCCTATGTCTATTACCCACGCTACCTCAACTCACCCCCAGAGGAGATAACAACCCGATAATGTTTTCTGCTTCAGAAAAGTTTAGCTGGTTATGTTTTCTTTTACCAAAAAACAAACATTCAGAGCAAATATGATGAAAAAATAATGATGGCTGTTGGTTTTCCCTAAAGATTTTTTTTTTTTTTTTACTATATAATAATTCCTGAACAATGTAATTTGAAATGTTATTTCAACCCAAACTAAAAACCTCAAACAGGGAGGAGCAGTTAAGCTTTAAGCTGGTTAGGACTTTGAGAGACCTTCTCAAGAATTTAATGTCAAAATTGCTCTTAAGCTCAATTACTAAACTCATCCAAGAAATACATATTTAATGTATTTGTAGAGGTTTGTCCTTAAACTGCACTTTTTCAGAAGAAGTAAGAAGAGCAGTGGCAGCAGGCCTGGATTTCAGAGCAAACAAACAACTGCAAGGAAGCTGCTTGCAGCCTTATTTTTTAATATGCTGAATATAGCGCTGCAGCATCCAGTGCTTTAGAGCCTGGATGTGACGTTGCAGCTGAAAATCAGGCTGTAAATGAACTTCATAAACAAAAGGGGAAATAGTGTTCACAAACCCTTGTTTTCTCTTTTAGTAGGTATTGATACCTTACCAGTAATTTTTTAACATACTGCTTTAATTAACACTGTTTCCTGAGGCATCCTCTTCAAGTACTTATTTTTGCTACCTTTACATAGGCAGAAGGTAAAGTTTTTCTCAAGCTGAAGTAGAAAAGACTACTGTGCATAAGTAGCAAATGTCTTTCTCAAAGGTCAGAAACAAACCCCAAGTCCTAGGGATGTGTGAAAGATGTTTCTTAACGGCTCAGACTAAGGACATCACTAGTTTCACAGTGAACCAGGGCACTGTGGAAAAGGATGCACTTCTATTAGATGTGAAGTCAGACAAAAGCTTTCAGTAATTGCGAATGATATTTATACCATTGTGAGCATAACACAAAAAAGATTGGGGATATAGCTGATGCATAAAGGTTAAGTGGACATGGTAAATGAATATTATTACCTGTTTTCCAGGAAAAGACATCTGATCTGAGGCTATACTAACATCAGTCAGATTCCAGTGTTTTAAAAATATTCGGTGTTAATAGCATCCTGTCACCCAGAAGGAATTGTTTTCAGTTTTATAAGGACTCAGCTAAGATACTGTTTGAAGATAGTTATATAAAAAGATAACTATCAATTTCCAAGTAAGATACACTCTTACTTTAAACATGAAGAACTGAATCCTAAGCACGTGGAACATCTCAGGTAAAAACCTATTTGGAGTTGGCTTAGACTATATAGGATAAATAATCTCCCCGTTACATAATAATAATTCATAATTCAAAGATGTGTTGTAAAAAAGTGGGCTTTTGAAGTATTTTTTGCCTGGATTTCTCAAACACAGCACTAGAATGGAAGCATTATTGTGGAAACTGTTCAGAATTTAATGATGATAACAGTGAACACATGGATTTTCAGGTTAAGGTGGTGTGAATGAAGAGCATAGGGAGCTACTACACGCCCAGAGAAGTCTGGATGTGATAGTGCCTTGTACTAAAAAGCTACTGCTGAAATCAGATTTCTTTGTGATGATGCTTGGTTAATTTATACTTGTATACATGTTGTTGGAGAACTGAAAGCACTGATGGGTGTTCATGAGTATATCTCGAGTGCAATGAAGTTGGCATCACGCTTTTGAAATAGTGCATACAGATGTCCTAGAAGTGGTAGAGAACCACTAACACTTGGTTAATCCATGATAGTGATGGAAATGATAAAATCATCCAGTACAACCCAAGAGAGACAAGTTCATTGGCAGCTAAACCACATCAGAGTTTAGCTTGCACTGGATGGACTTTTGCAGAAGGAAAGCACCACCAGCAGCCAGAAGGCAATTCCTTTTTGGTTTGTAGGGCAGCAAGAATGATTTCAGATTTGCAGAATATAGAATGAAGCTGAAGCAGCAAACAATTCTTCAAATACTCCTTGTCAGTATTAAATGAATTTATTTAATTTAATGCTAAATTGCAATGGAATTTGAATGGCATTCCAAGATTATATGTTTGTAATTTATCAAGGAATTATAGGTACACAGTTAGTGCTCTGCAGTTATTTGTAAACTCCTAGTTTTCAGTGACAATGATGGATTATATCATTCATGCTGCTTTCATAAGGATTGGCAAAAATGCCATTTTTCAGAAGTTTCCCTTTCTGAGTTCTGCCTGGAGTTGTATTTCAATCTGTCAGATCTTTTGAACTTTCTGTTTGCAACTTGACATATGTTTTTAATAAAATAACTACTGTCGGTGTATCTGTTTTCTGATCAAAATGATTCTCAACTCCTTTTCAATATGTAGAGTTGGTGTGCTGGTGGAAGAAAGGCCTCCACCAATTTGTAAGGCAGCTGAGACTTGGAAAAAATTGAGAGGCCAAATCAGAGAAAAAACTTTTTAAGTTACTGCCTAGCTTTTTAGAAAAATCATCTTTTTATTTACAAACAAGAAGGTTTAATATGAAAGTATTTAAAATAATATATATTTGAAACAATAGTACTTTGTCATTAACTTTTCATACTGCAACTTTGTTGTCAAAGCACTATGACTATGACAGTAGTGATGATGGGAAAACTGCATAGGTTGAAATATCCTGAAATATGGAATTCAAGTTGCACTACAGAGTTAAAGTAACATTTGTCAAAAATATTTCTAGAGGGACCTGAGAACGTAATCTAACTTTTGGGAAAAGCATAGATTAGTTTTAAATAACAGTACTAGTTAAGACCCTGATGTATAAAATAGTGAATTATTTATAGAGATTTTACTTCTAAATTGTCATGAAGTGCCTTAATTTGTGTGCCAGTCATAAATTAACATGCTATAATTTCCGAAGTAATTCTGGATTCAGGAACGAATATAGATTGCTGCAAAGTTGCTGATTAAATTAGGAAAGTGGAACTTGCTAACTGTGCAGCAAACACCAAAACTCAACTCCATTCATGATGAAACTATTAAAGGAGGAAAAAGGCATGCTCATAGATGTATCATATGCAAAAACAATCCTTAAATAACCCAAAACAAAACCCCAAAAAAACAAGAAGACATGGAAAATATCTGGAGCACAGAATTCATTTTTGGCGTTACCCATTTCATTGTTACAGCAAACACTTGAGAGAGGTTGTAAGAGTTGCATGAAGTTTCATAAATTTCTCATAGGAAAAAGAAACAGCCTACCATCACAGACTTTAAAAGCAGGCCAACAGTTTCAGCACTGGATCACCTAGGCTAACCATGTTTCTATTAACTTCCTTGTGAGACCACTTGTATTTTGATGTAATTCACTGCTCAAGAGTGTCCACTTGATAATTATTAAATTTTAGATTTTTAAACCTCATCACTTTTCTCCTTGATTTTATTTCTAAAATAAGTCTTGCTTATGTTTTGTGCCCTTTACACCAAAAAACCCCCAAAGCAACCCTGCTACAAAATAGTCTTTCTCAGGAAATTATACCTATTGAAGTTTTACTCTCTTATCATTGAATAAAGGGAGATTAAACAAGTTTATCAGGAGAGATAAAAGGACTCTATATAGAACAGTATCTGGATTTATGTTACACATTGGAGTTCAAACTCTTCAAAGTTACTGTGTGTTCTTATGTGAAATACGAGACCAAAATAAAACAGTGATATCGCAGCTTTCCCAATAGTACACAAGACCTTGAAAGCAGTTATCATGCCAGCACACAGGAACTTTGACTCGTGGAGATATTGGTTTTCCCTTAAGATCCATGAATGTTTGATCACACAACTAGAATTCACTTTCCTGTCAAACCTGAATGACATCTGCTCATGGCTGTCATCTGACTGCTTTCCATGCTGCTGCAGCATCTCTAAGCTGCCAGTCCATTCCCAAATCAGTGAGGAAGAAATGGTTCTGCAGGAAAAAAACTCCATAAAGCTGGAGGCTCCTGGGAAACTGCATGTAATCCAGGACAGACGGGTCAAGTTTTGAATTAGAGCACAGACATGGGAAATCTACCCACAGGGAATTATTTTTCATTCCTGTAGTATCAGTAGTAGTACTAGTAGTATACCAAGGGAAGCTCATCAGGAATCTGGGTCAGTTGTCATAGGAACTATATGCATAATTATTTTTAAATTACAGAAAACACTTCAAATTATATCAGAAGCAGAAGAGCTTATTGATGTGAGGGCTACTTATTAGTCACATTCCTGTTTTTGAGGGTGTTTTCAAGGAAAAATCAGAAACTATCCTTTCCTGTACCCTGCCAGAGAAAGCCAGGATAAGAAGTGAAGGGATAGAGTAAGGAAATAGAGAGAAGACTTCTTTATGAGAGCCACACATCTCCGTAAAGGTGCCTGGATTGGAAAAAATGCTGACATGTTTTTGGAGACACTGGGGCTACTTCAGCACATATTTAGCACAGTACCATGTTTTTCCTTCTTGCTGGCCCCGTTATTAGATTTAGAGATCCATCTGGCTGGTTTTCAAAGGTCCGAATAACACATGCTGCCAAGCCCAAAATGAAACAGAAAAATGCTCTGAGTGAAACATGAGTACAGTTTAAAAATTTAATCTAATTTGGAAGTCTCCCCAAAATGTCATGGCATGGATGCTGGCATCATTTACTCTGAAGGCAAAAGGCACTAGTAGCAGTGGTCAACAACTGGTTCTGATAGTTTTGGTGCTTAGGCAAGTTTTCAGTTCAAACTAGGAAGGGTAAGTGAAATGGCATTATAAATACTTTAGGAATTTATCTCTAATAAAGCATATTTGAAAAAAAAATCTGAACAATAAGCTTTTGAATGTAACAGATTAAAAAATGGAGATAAAGTACATCAAAGTGCTTATGTCTAAGAAGGCAGTCAAAAATTTCTGAAGGCTAAACTGAATGTCTGATATGAGACTAACTGTGGTTCAGACTCTGGGATAAAACACTCGGTGAGAGAGGCCTTTGTGAAAGAAAACAAACAAACAAACCAACAAACCCCCCCAAAAAACCTACAGCATTTCACCAAGCAGGTCCTTTGACATGTTTCAAAGCATGGACTGGTCAACTCTGCTTGAGATTGTATGTACTACAGAGCGCTACAAGCCAAAATCTAAATGACAACTCAGTTGGACACCACAATATGCAGTACATGAAAACAGACAGAGTCAATCATGGCCTTTGGGCAAGGCAAGCTCATTTGGAAACAGATGCAAGAACTTAAAGGGATTATATTACTTTTGGGATTTGGCAACACCAGCAGGCTCTGCACAGCATACAGAAAAAGCACAGTATGGTTAAAGGCATCATCAAGGCATCTCTGGTAGGCACAGACCAGAGACAGCATTGAATGATGAACTGTGCAAGGAGACTTCTGCTAAAATCAACCACCACCTGAGACTGCTGCTCTGAAAAACTGACTGTGGGAGGCAATCTGATGGATGGGGTTTGAGAATCAGAAAAAAAACCCCAAAACATTATTAGATGAACTTTGCCAAAAGGAATTAAAATTTTAAAATTGGTTTTAATATACCAAATTAGACAATTTTTTTTTAGTTTGGTGGGGGTTTTTTTGCATTATTATTATTTAAGGATGTACCAGTGTTTAGAAGAAAGTGACCATAAAGAATATATACACAGCAAGCTTCTAATCTGAATGTTATTAGCAACTTCTGTTATATTTTGGAGTTAATGTCATGGAAGGAAGGAACACAGGGACATATAAAAATCTTCTTTACAGTCCTTTTGTGTGAAATTATTTTCCCTTTGTTAATTGCCTGATACATTTGACTTGAACATGGCAATTTGCCATCTGCCCCTATATAATATGCCTGCCTGCTGTCTTTAAATAGTCACATTTCCCACAGGTTCTTATTCCAGCCAGCTTCAGAAATGCAGAATCAATGTTTACTTATAAATATACTGGGAGAAAAGTTATCAGAAGATGTCAGATGACAATAAAGCAGGTACTCATAAACAGGCTAAA
>NW_010292744.1:353-7098 GCF_000700745.2 Antrostomus carolinensis | reverse complement strand
TCTTTCCTGGCAAAATATGACAAGGCAAAGAACTGCATATAAAAGTTGCTTTATTTCATCTGGTCTCCTTTCTCTTCTGATGTCTGACCCTTTGAATAACAATGAATGCTGCACAGAGCACAAATCTGTGAAAACTAATCAAGTCTATGCTCTGGATACCCACAGGAGCAGACAAGAAAGCCACCGAAAAGTTGGTAACATTTCTACATTTCAAGAGTTCAGGCTAAATATGATGTGAACTAGAAATGTATATTATTAATAGGACAGATTTGCATGGTGCTTTTATGATTAATCAGAATAGACTATTGCAGCCTTTATGCTCTGCTTGTGCTAAACTGACAGCTATCAGTATTTATGTAATACTGTATTTTTTTTTACTTATAAAAGCTACTGTATTTTTTTTACTTATAAAAGCTATGTCATTACTAATAATATAATTTTGTAGCATATGAACTATCTTCTTCTAAGGTGTAATTTGCAATTCCTCTATAATGAAACTATAATCCAGGTGAATTACACTGTTGGGTAAAAAGCCCCAATGCATTTATTAAAATTTTCTTGAAAAGACTTAAGATATCTTAACAAGATTTCTGAAAGCTTTTAGTCTCAGGTCATTTGTTTCTGATTATATTTATACTCAGAACTGTCTTCCACAAACATTATGCTACAATATGATAAGTGAATTTTAAAATATACATAGGCATTATCAATACTATACAAGGCAGGAATTTACCTCACTTGCCTACTGTTAGCTAGTTGGCAAGCTCTTAATGTATGTGTGAGGAAATCCTCCAAAAAACTGTTTTTTCCCATGCTAGAAAACACACCTCTCTTTTAATGTCCCATTCTTACTTCCTTTCTTAACTTAATTTTTATGTAAGTTGCTGCTTTGTTGCTTTGTTATCTCTCACTTAAATGAAAACAGTATCTAGGACAGCACTGAGAAGAAACGCAACATTCTTTTGCCCTGTTGTTACTCCCACTGCTGCTACTTGCCCTGCTAACATAAAGAAGATACTAAATAACATGGAACAATAGATGAACTACTACAACCATTCATAAATAGATCGTCTTGCCTACTGAGTTTGTTTTTTCCTATTTTTAACCTTTCTTTTGTTATCCTGGGCATTCATCCATTTTTGGTAATCATCCATTTTTAAAATATTTTCCAGAGGTGAATTTTCAAGTCGTGAAAAATGTTTGACAGTCGTTATTTATTTATGTGGTGCAACCTTGGTAATGGGAACACTTAAAATGAAATACTTTTAGTGATACATTTCTGACACAACATCAATATAATTCCTTGATCCTAGAGTTTTAATCTAAATTGCTCTTAATGTAAGCACTTTGCTCTAATCTTTTTGAGTTTTTAGCCAGTGCTACCATGCCTGTCTGTGCAAAATTTATACATTTTAATAAAATTTATTAGAAAAACAGTATCAAGGAGCTTTAAAACCCATCCTCCCTGTATTTTCTGTTACCTGCGATATTTTCAAGTCCTTCCAGATTAATTCTCTACCTGAGTTGGAGATGTGTATTTGTTAAACAATAATACTGTCACGTTTGTGGTGAAGTTTCTCATTAGATGTTCCTTTAGTGCCATGTTTACCGTATCAGAGTAATCTTAAGATGTTCTGGGATGTTATTTCCCTCTGTCAGTATACTTAACCAACATTAAGGATCCTCCTATGTCTTAGTTAAGATCTTTAAAGGATACAACTCCATTTGCTTTTTGTTTACTTTTACAATTCTACACAGCAGGACATTGTTAACTTCTTTATCTTCTGTATTATTAATTTCCTACTTGTTATTGGACTATTGGATTTTTTATAGCAAAAACTAACAGAAAAATATTTTTTTAAATATAGGTAGTGTAACTAAAATCTAGAAAAAAGCAGAGACTCACAGGCATCTGCAGTATCTGAAATTATATGTGAACAGAGGAACTGAGAATTTAGAATAACCGGCTTTAACCAGACCTGCAACGTGTTGCTGAAATGGTTGTTTCCCTGAAATTCTTATCTTACGGGTTTTTCAGTGGCCAGCTAGACCAGGTTGAGTCAAGAAGAGGAGAAAAACATACAAGCTGTAGAGAGCCAGGGCTGATTAACTGATTTCCATGATCCAAGACTGAGCCTCTTACTCATTCCATATCACAGTTACATTTCCTATTCAGACATAAACTTTCTGCTCCTAAATGAGCCATGTTGGTTGTAATTTGTTTACAAGAGAAGGGAACCTGTTAGCTTTCCCAAATCTGTGCTTTTATTTGTGATAAGTGCATTTGTTTTTTACTGTGACAACCCTTAGTAGGCTTTAGTGTCTCAGAACTCTCCTAAAGGATATTAATTTAAGGTAGGTGGACATCCTATACTCAGAGGACCATGTGCTCCATATTGTTTTGGGCTACGAGACTCTGGCAAACTGAAGACAAGGACAGTAGCAGAGCTCAGCACCAACAGTTCTGCAACGGTTGCAATTTTACTAGTCTCTGTTCTGAAGGCTGCTGATAGGTACATAAGTCTTTAAAAAAACCTCTCATATTAAGTGATACTTATGAGCTTGCAGTAATCCTAATTTTGTAGCCTAAGTTATCCCACTAATGAGACAGGAGTTGTAATGTATTCATGTTACACAGAAGTAAATGTGCTGTCGTTGTATTAATGACTTCTAGGTTGCTGTTAGAAGCAGGCCAACCTTATGATTTATCTATGAATACTTTGCATGTGTCTTCTGTCTTCTTATCTCAATATTGCTATTCTCGGTTGATTGTAGCTTATTACATGCAGAGTAGAGTGTACTTATGAAATCTGATGCCCAGATTTTTTTCACTCTGCAGTTTTCCAGCATTTGGAAAAAACAATGGAAAAAAGTCAGACTCAGTTGTAAAACGTCAGTGGAAGAAGGTATCAGTTTTAGTTTTTAACTAAAAAAACCTAAATGGTGCTGAAAGCTGATAATGGTGTAAAATTGCATCGTTTCTAATGAAAGACGGAAATTTTATGTGTAATTAAAAATATTTCCTGTAACTTTGTTGTTGACTGATGCTATGTTACAATATAGCAATACTAAATTCTGGTAGAAAGTAATTACATTTTATGGAGCACAAGAACAGCAATAGCTTAGATCACTTTATATAAAGACCTGGACCTGCTGGACTAGGTCCAGAGGAGGGCCACAAAAATGATCAGATGGATGGAGCACCTCTCCTGTGAAGAAAAGCTGAGAGAGTTGGGGTAGTTCAGCCTAGAGAAGAGAAGGCTCTGAGGAGACCTTATTGCAGCCTTTCAATACTTGAAGAGATCATCTAAGAAAGATGGGGACAGACTTTTTAGCAGGACCTGTTGTGACAGGACAAGAGATAATGGTTTGAAACTAAAAGAGAGTAGATTTAGGCTAGATAGAAGGAAGAAATTTTTCATTATGAGGGTAGTGAAACACTGGAACAGGTTGCCCAGAGATGTGGTAAAAGCTCCATCCCTGGAAACTTTAAAGATCAGGCTGGACAGGGCTCTGAGCAACCTGATCTAGTAAAAAATGTCCCTGCTCACTGCAGGAGGGTTGGACTAGATGAACTTTAAAGGTCTCTTCCAACCCAAACCATTCTGTGATTCTATGATTCTATGATTTTATAGAACTGGAGTTATTTTAATGAAACTGCATATTCTAGCATTCATTGCCAACTATCTCTTGCTTTCAGAAACAGCTGCTAATATATACATGAAGTATATAAAGCGTAAGGAAGTGCCAATATTTTTAATTCGGATCACATTTGACTGTTACTCTTCCTAAGGCTTTCCTCACGTTCCCTGGGTCCCCACAACTACTGCTAAATCATTAAAGAGCCTAACGAAGTCATATACAGAAAGTCATTGCCAAACAATCGAGGTAGCTACAAATAACCTTCAATCTCACCTGCAAAGCCACAAAAATGAACCTCAGCCAATGAAAGTCTTGCTACTCCTCTCTCTAAAGGGGTGCAGCACAGAATGTGCACCAGGAACCTAACTTCATTCCACCCCTCAAAAGGTGCTTTCTCTTGAGTCTTTGTTTTTTTAGGTGCACACCTTTTCTTTCAAAGCACAATCTTTACATACTCAGAATGGGTATGTAAAATGGGAATGCATCAAAAAAGGATGACAACTTGAACTGGCAGGCTCTGAGGAAGATTCTTTGGCATTAGGCAGATGTGGTAAAATGCTTCCCAGTGTTCAGGATGGTAGTAAGTGTATATGGTATATCATTGGTGACTTACTCCTTTGTTTTTTCACTTTCAGTGTCTTGCAACAAGATATATGTGTAGAGACCTGTCTGTTCCTAAAGTAACACATCATATACTAATACTTGCATTGTATATCAAATGATACTACACACTACCCCCAGCCACTGACAGGTCCTCTGGTGTGTACTTCTCATGGTGAGTGCTTCTGTAGCTGCTCTGGAAGGAACAGGGTCACGGTGTTTTCATGTTTGTTTGTTCTGTTAGCTGCCTGTCAAAACTTTTTGAAACAGTCCTTGCAAGAAATGGGAGAAATTAGCTTTTTATCTCAGGCAGTTACAGCATGACTTCCTGAGATAAAGGTATTACTGTAGCTGTGGACACTCATGTTGCTGTATTTAAAAAGCTTGCCTCAGATGATGGAGATCTTAAAAAAATCATAGGAATTCTGTTGCCTGGAAAGTTAGAGGAAACCTAAACACAGTCATTGCTCATTGTAGAGTCATGTGTATGGAAGAAAAGTGAGTTTATTGTATAACCCAAGAAGTTTTATAATTAAAAATGCTCTTAGGGATTTATGTGACCTTGCCCCCTGTGAGAAGCGTTGAGAAGCTCCCCTGGCTCTAAGGCAGACTCACCTCCAGCCCAGGCTGAGCCAATCAGTGATAGGGAAATGCCTCTTCGAATGCATATTTATGAGGGGAAGAATCAGTTTGGCAAGGAAGGAGAGAGTTATTAGGAGACCATTGACATGAACAAAAGACCATTGAAGACATGAGGAGAGGGGAGGAAGGGAGGTGAGACAGAGAACTTCGGACACCCAGGTCAGTAAGAAGAAGAGTGGGGGGAGGCAAACAGAGTCCCCTGCAGCCCATGGAGGTTCAACAGCAGAGCAGATACCCACTTGTAGGCCATGGAAGACTCCATGCTGAAGCGGGAGGCTGTGCCCAATGGCAGCTGTGACTATGTTGAGAGCTTGTGGCAGAGCAACATCGCAGAGATGCTCACACCAGAGTGGGGAAAGGAGGTGCGCTGGACCAGAGACCCGTCTCCAGCCCATGGTGGGCCCCATGCTGGAGCCAGGGGCTGTGAAGACGTCCGTGACTCCATGGGAAGCCCACATTGGAACACTTTGTTCTTGGACTCTTGCAGCCTGCAGGAGTGACCCCACACTGGAAAAAAGTAGCACAGACAAACTAACTGCAACCTCCATTCCCTGTCCCTTCTGCCGCTGCAGGGGGATGAGGTGGAGAAAGCGGGAGCAAAGTGATTTGAGCCCAGGAAGAAGGAAGAGGCTTGGGGAAGGTGTTGTAAGGTGTGGTTGTTATGACTCACTATCCTGCTCTGATTGATTGGTAGTGAATTAAATTGATTTTTTTCTTCCCCAAGTTGAGTCTGTTTTGCCCATGACCATAATTGGTGAGTGAGCCCTCCCTGTCCTCATTTCCACCCATGAGTCCTTTTTTGTGTTTCTCTCCCTATCTCACCAGGTGTGGGGAGTGATTGAAGGACTGTATGGCCTTAGCTGAGGTTGAAACCACATCAGGATGTTCGGTGAAGATTTACCATGAGGAAACTAAAGAGATTTTATTAGAGAAGAAAAAAATTCATTTGCAGGGGTTTCTTTGTGTTTATTTGTATTGTGTTAGTAGTCAAAATTCCATTAAGATAAAAAGAAGCCAAATTGACCCAATGAAGTAATGAGATGAAAAAAATGTTTTGGAGAACCAAGTGATTTTCTAAAAATAACAAGAAAAACTTTTTTAATAATTACAAAATTTTCTGTATTCTCTTTTTGTGTTCTTCATCTTTTCAATCTGTTGTAGATACAACTTTTAATTTTATAATTTGTTTTCTAAATATCTTGGGTGAGCCTTTCTATAATATTAATTATTTGAAGTAGGACTCGCTCCCCTATTTGTTGTTGAGTGCTCTTGCTCAATAACACCCTCTTGGAACATTTAGCATCAGCAAGGCATTCATTCTTACCAGCACTTCCTTTAAATAGATCTCTGGACTGTGTACTTGTAGTTATTTGTTTCATCATGTAGGACACTAAATTCAGCTTTGTGTGTAATCCAATTTAACAGTACCTATACTGAGCCTAGCATAGTTGTGTATCGAAGTAGATCCCTTTCCATGACTTTGGTCAGTTCTTGGCCAGAATAAATCTCTGGAAAAAATTAAAAAACACAGGTGATTCAAAGTCATTCACCTTATATGCATCATTGCTTAAGCCGAAATATATGTGGAAGGAAGAAGAACATAATGTGTTTGCAATTCCTGGCTGTTAGAAATGATAAGGAAATTATTTTGTTTCCATTTTCCA
The DNA here is from genome assembly GCF_000700745.2 of Antrostomus carolinensis. Lineage (NCBI taxonomy): Eukaryota > Metazoa > Chordata > Aves > Caprimulgiformes > Caprimulgidae > Antrostomus > Antrostomus carolinensis. Next base: position 550 of record NW_010292744.1, on the reverse strand, counting down.
TGTGCTAGAGATGCTATAGTCATCCTGGTCTAGGAAATGAAGCTGCAGGAAAAATGCACTGGATTTTATTAGATGACAATTTTTTTTTCTTTGGAGAAACAAAGTTCGCTGATGAGGTGAAAGGATTCTAGGTTTGAAGACTTACCATCTACTTTTTCTTAAACAATGTAGATTTGAGTGAAACAGATAGCATCTTT
>NW_010292744.1:0-340 GCF_000700745.2 Antrostomus carolinensis | reverse complement strand
CCCTATACCCTTTCTTAGTTTTTCATTGATCTGTTTTTTGTTTGGGTTTTTTTTTAATTTGTCAATCTGCTTTGATCTATCACTAATACACACCCAGTTCATTTGGAGATAATTATTGATAACATTCAGAATTCATGCATTCAAGCATGAATAACTGATTTCTAAGCAAAAGACAGAATGACAATATTGTAGGGGCAGGTTGGAGGCGGGTAGTGCAGATTGTCAGTCTTCATTGATTGACAGTCAATGAAATAATACCTCAAGTAGAATGTCAGCTCTAAAAATTAATGTTAAAACATACTTACTTACGACATAGAATCATAGAATCATAGAATGGTTT
>NW_010292743.1:0-1867 GCF_000700745.2 Antrostomus carolinensis | reverse complement strand
CAGGCTGGACGAGCCCCCGGCCCAGGCGGGGCGCGGGAGGAAGGCTGAAGCAAAGGGTGACTCACAGGCACACATCTGGCACCACAAGTATTTAGGAAATTGCTGTTCTCTCAAAGGCAACCGTGTATTTATTTCTCTGGGGCGAAAGCGAGGGAGTTACGCTCCACAAAGGCATTTCGGTCACGAGTCCTGGCAGGGGAAGTGGGTGCCGGCGCAGAACGGGACGTGTGGTCTGGGGGAAGAGGAAGGCGTTCGCGCTCCTGCTACAGGAAAAGAACTGGAAACACACAGAGAGGCAGATCGTTATGGCAGAATATATGCTGTTTATTTATGAACATAACCAGGACTTCCAACAAACTATATGCAGTCCTCCCCCCCCAATTCAAAAAACCCCACCAATGTGTGTGCATATACATAAATGTATACATACCCATACACACACCACACAGAGCACACGCGTACTCACGCCCCCAGCACTGCGCTCACGCTGTCACACTTTCAAACAGCTTCACATCTCCACCTTCTCCTCTCCCGTCACGACTATTTCAACTGGACAAATTCTTGTGCAGCTATGACATGAGGAAGAAACGCTCTGCGTGGCGACCAGCGCTCCCTGGAAGGGGGCCTGTTTGTTTAATTTTCTCTCACCCTGGGAGAAGCTCCAGAGTCCAAAGGTGCTGCAGCACCAGGGAAGAGCCTCCTGACCCCGCTGCAGGCATCCTGCAGCCCCAAGGCCCCGTGGACCCCCAGCCACCCCTGCCTAGGGGTCAGGAGGCAGTGGCCAGCCCAGGACAACGTGGAGAAGGCAACACACACTCACACTCACCCACCCACACAAATAATAAAATAATGTTGCAGCACAAGGGCATAGTCTCTGTCACCAGATAAGAAAGTTGTGTGATGGCAAAGATCTAAGTAATGCAATAAAAATAAAGTGTAGCTAGTATACACGGAAAGGCTTTCACATTAAATGAGGCACAGCTTGGGCAGACAGAGACTCGGAGAGGAGCTAAATGTCCTGGAATAAAGCAAAATACACTGAAAGTTCATAGTAAATACCCGCATCGATAGGTATTTATTCATTTGTGCTTCGCCACGTTGTGACATACAGTACAAGACACCACTGCTCTTCCTTTTGATGGAGGGAGCTGACCATGCTCCCTCACAAGCTGCTGCTCCGTCAGTCCCAGGCCGTCCATCAGTCCCACAGCGGCGACAGCCCCTGTACCGCTCCCAGCCAAGGCAGGGGACAGGGCTCGGCAGAGGCAGCCCAGCCAGGCTGGGACAGTCCTGGCAGCAGTCCGGCAGCTGCCCCACACCTCAGTGCTCTGAACAGGCATCCGGCGCTGCGCGTCTCAGCCTCAGCCCTCTTCTCCTCACCAGTCTCCCCGCAGCTGCCCCTGCCTGCTGCCATGCAGGCCAGCTGGGGGGGCCTGACCAGCACCCCCAGGCACCCTGTCCCTCAAGCCTGCACGTCCCTCACCCTTTTTCCTCACACCCTGCCAGGCTGGGGGGGCACAGAAAGCCCCAGAGCTCCTGCAGCCAGCTTTTAAGGCACATCTGGATTGCTATGCGTGCTTTATTACTATTATTATTATTATTATTGTTATTTACCCTGTGTAGACACGTGGGCTTTTTAATTTCTTCCTTCCCCTCGCCTTTCTCCTTATAAAACCCACCATGTTTTCAGCTTATTCGTGTGTCACCCCTAAGGCACAAACCTCTTAATACTACAGCTGCCTGGCTTCTCGTATTGGTCCTTACTCGTTAAAACAAACAAACAAACAAAACAAAACAGAAACAAAACACAAACCCCACGCACCCCCCTTCCGAAACGGCCTGAGATGGCTGCGCTCCGGTTCGTCCG
>NW_010292742.1:0-239 GCF_000700745.2 Antrostomus carolinensis | reverse complement strand
AGCCCTCCAAGGAGCAAGAGCTGCACTAACTATTTTGGACATGGCACCACGGGACTGTCACATCACCGCTTCGCACGTCGCATCACGTTGTTCTGACGGTTTCGCAGCAGCAGCTCTGCTGGCGTCCCTGTGCTGGGAGAGCTCCCGAGCTGCCTGCGCCCAAACACAGGCGCTGGCTGGCAACCAGCTCGCCCTGCACCCTCCCTCTCCACCGTGCTGGAGGGAGAAGGGCTGGAGAC
>NW_010292741.1:0-10471 GCF_000700745.2 Antrostomus carolinensis | reverse complement strand
CACGCAGGCAGGCAAGGGCGGGTGGGGGGGAAGAGAGAGACCTCGGATGCTTCATTATACTCAATATAACAAGAGGTCCTACAAGCAGGAGGTGGGGAGGAGGGCAGGCAGACCTCACACGGATAATTATAGGGACTAAAACAAGAGGCCCTACAAGGGAGGTAGAGGGCTTCATCCACACCCCGGGGTGGGCTGGAGCCTGGAGATACTGTAGAGGGGCTGCAACCAGCCTGGAGCGATGCTCGCTCAGCTCTCAGCTCTGCTACACCCCACATGCTCATCCATCTGCCTCAGTTTCCCCACAGGACCATCCTCTCCACCCTCCCCAGGATGCTGATCCAGCCTGGGGTAGCAGAGCTCCTGCAATAGCAGGTTTGCTGGGAGGGAAAGCTCATCCCAATGCAGACTCCTGCTCACAGCTCTGGCTGCTGAGGTGATTTTGGGGCTCAACCAAGGGGAATTCAGCAGCTCCAGCTGAATTTTGCACAGCAACGTTGGCTCCAAAACTCAAGTGCAATGGGAGTACACAAGCCCCAGAAGGAAGAAAACTCATTCCCATGCCCTTGGAAAGCCCAGGGCAAAGCAGAGAGGAGAAGAGAGCAGGCTGTCATCTACCTAGAGGTGTGGTAGATGGCACAGGCGTGGTCTATAGGTGAATAATAACCTTGTAACTGCATCTACGTCCTCTCTCATGTCCCAACCTGGACCGGCCTGAGTCAGACCTGTGGCGTTTAGTCAGCGCTTGATCTAAAGCCTGTTAAAGCCAGAGATGAAAATCCCAGTGGCTGGGGAGTTCGGGATGAAGCTTTGAGTCAGAGGTGCCTGGTGCAGAACACAGAGGGTGCAGCTCCCACGTGGTCCCCAGGAAGGGATCCGAGCTGCTGGGCATCAACATAGCAAGGGAGATGCTCCAGTTTCTGCTATAAGATTCCCAAGTCTGCTTAGGGCTTAAAAACCAACAGCCAAGATTTTGGGGTTGCCCAGAACAGCCAGATTTTGGGGTTGCCAGATTCCCTCGTCCCTGAGGTCAGTGCTCCCTTCCACAGGGAGTGATTTACTCTGGGAAAAAGAGCTGGAAAATCAGGTGCTGCAGTGGGAGAGGGGCTGGTGGCTGCTCTGGGCATGGGGGAAGCCAGCTCCATGGGTGACCCAGAGAGCTCCAGCTGATCCTGCCTCTGCCACAACCATCCTGCACTACCTCTGTCACATCCCCTGTCCCCTCCGTGCCCATTCCCCATGGGCTGAGGACAAGGATGGTCTGTTTAGACCCCGAGTTCTGTGTGAAAGCAGCAGCACTGGGCTGTACAGATGGTGAGGGTGCTGGTTCGTCAACTCTTGAGACAAGGTTCGTTTTTGCCATGTCCACTTCACACATATAATTACCCTGCACAACAAGAGGTCTCACACACAACCACAGCGATGCAGGGAGGAAGATGGCAATTAAATTCACTCCCACTGGAACAAGCTGGCCAGAAGAGAGATAAAAATAGACAGGGAAGAAATTAGGGTAAGTTGGTCCTTCCCTGCCTTACACAGCCTTGCTTCTCTGTTTTTGCACATCCACGGGGAGCCTAGGGACAGTGCTGACCCCCAAGTGCACGGTGTCACCCCAAAGTGAGATGAGGGGCTGTGTCATGTCATGGTTACAGCCCAAGCCCAGGACAGGCAGCCTGGCAGAAGGGCTGGGGACAGGAGGACACGTGTGGGCTCAGCACAAACCCTGCAAACCCCACAGCTCCTGCCTGCACTGGTGGTTTACTGGGTTTACTGCCCGTTTCCCAGGAGCCCTCTGATCCATGGGGAAATGCAGTGGGAATGCACAGGGAATTGCATATCTGGGCATGCATGAATCTTGTTTGATTCTCTCAAACAAGCCTGGTAAAATGCACCCAAGGAAGAGACACAAGGAGAGATGGACAGACAGACAGACCCCTGCAGTGACACAGCCACAGGACAGGGGCTCATCCTGCAGCCACCCAGCTCCCTCCTCCTCCTTTAAATACCCCCAGCCCCTGCTCCCAGGGATGCTCCCGCTGCTCTGCTCGGCATTGCAGGCACCTCTTCTAGACCAGGACATGCAGCTCCACAGGGGTCCCATGCTGATAATCCCCCACCCCCTTGGCTGCTCCCCAAGGCCCCTCATCGCTCCTCCAAACACCTGCTTTGGGGCACAGAGCCCCCCAAGAGATGGGGGAGAAGCAGCTCTGTCCCCCAATCACTGGGATCTGGCAGGGGGTCCCCAACAAGGTGGGACCCACCCCAGGGGTCCCCTGTCCCTGTTGCCAGCAGGGCAGGGACCGGCTCCTGCCCTCCCCTGGTATCGCCCTGCTGCCACCAGAACAAGACCAGGCTTGACCTAAATCTGCCGGGTTTAAAAGCAACCACAAGCCTGGGCAAAGCAGCTCTGTCCCCCAATCACTGGGATCTGGCAGGGGGTCCCCAACAAGGTGGGACCCACCCCAGGGGTCCCCTGTCCCTGTTGCCAGCAGGGCAGGGACCGGCTCCTGCCCTCCCCTGGTATCGCCCTGCTGCCACCAGAACAAGACCAGGCTTGACCTAAATCTGCCGGGTTTAAAAGCAACCACAAGCCTGGGCAAAACACAGACAAAGACTTAAGGAGAGAGCCTGCCATGGGGATAGGACATCCATCCCCTTCCCACCTGCACCCCCAGAGCAGCTGCACCCCCCAACCCCTTCCCATGGTTCATCAAACCATGCAGAAACCTGGGGTGAGAGTCCAGGTCTCCAATCCCCTGTTCTGTACCCCCCTTTTTGTAAAATATCAGGGAGAAATGAAGGTAACATGGCACAGGGAGAGCGACTCACATGTTTTCTTCATGAGAACAGAGATAATAAGGCATTTAAAAATAATAAGCCGGGCTTCAATAAATCACAGCCCTGCCGTAAGGTACAAGAGATGAGGAAAGCCGATAGACGTGGAGCTACTTTCTTTGCCTCCTGGTTGCCAAGCCTGGGAGATACACGTGGGTCAGGTTTTCTGACTGTTATCCCCATTACAAAGTCCAAACCCACTCGTCTTAAAAGCCCCAAAGAACCACTGAGCTCCAAAGTCCACCAAACACCACAGGAGTTGAGAAAAAAGGAGGGAGAAGAGGAAAGAGTGAAAGATGTAAAGAAGTTTTAAGGTTTTATCATCTTTATCTGTGTAAATTATAATATCCCTGCAAAGCCACATGTACAAAAAGAGCCAAGCCTGGCTGCGGACAGGACCAGCTTCACATGGCTGGTGTCTGTGGGAGGTTCTGGGGGCAACCACCAGACCTTGTCCTGATGAGGGGAAAAAGTATTTGTGCTTTGGTTGAAAGGCATACTTAATTCCTGATGAGCTTGCAGGACTGAGCTAATCCATCCCCACAAAGCTGGATAAACAACAGGGAACAGCAGCGTGTCAGCAGCTGGTGAGAGCACCCGGCCGCACCAAGCAGGGATGGGGCAGAGCTTCTCCAGCAGCACAAACCAGAGCTGCACCACAACCAGCATGGCCACAGCATCTTACAGCTCCCAGGGACCTGTGGGTTTCCTTCTCTACAGCTGGTTGTGGGGCCCTGACCCCCAGCTAGGAAAGGACTGAGGATGTGGGGAGATGCAAAGCTGGAGCCAAGCTTTTGGGTCAAACCCACCCAGGTTTTCCTGTGGCTCCTGCTCAGCTTTTCTGAGCTGTAGCTTAATGCAATGGATGATCTGCCCACCTGATTGGGACCTCTGATTGATCTGCCCCTCCTGTATCCCTTTGGCTAAAGAGAAAGAAGTCTGATGGCAGGAGATGATAGATGGACACCTCACATGGCTGTGCACCAGAGACAGGTAACACAGGAGAGACAAAATATCTCCAACACACAGAAGGTAAAGACAAGTTTGGACTGAAGAACTTGGAAGAAAATCCCACCTCTTTAGCAGGCAGCGTGGTTGGATTTAGGTGGCATCAACCCACTGCAAAAGGGAGGGAGAAGGGTCTCCACACATCTCCATCCACATCTGAGCTATTCTAGACCTGAAGAGCATCCAACTCTAACACGGTGGGTCGCGTCTCCTGCCGACGTGGAGATGTTCAGGACTCTCCCGTCTCTCTGTCTGCCTTTAATCCCTTAGGAATGGCTGCTCAGGGACGAGATAAGGTTGGATGGAGACACAAACACAGACAGCCCAGCGAGGCGTTTGCCATTAACAACACGCTACCTTGCAGCAATATTTAGTTTGGGAGCTTTCTAATCTGTTTTATGCAGATAAAATGAGCGTGTAATCTCTCTTGGTTTTCCTGTACGAGCTGCCTGGCCCAATCAGGTGCCTGTCTGACCCAGTCAAGGGATATTTTACAGCTTGATTAAGTGGTTTCAAGTGTAGAAGAGACAGCACTGAAGCAAATCCTTTCAATCCCACGAGCCAGGCTGGAGAAGAAGAAAGCAAAATTCTGGTTTGAAAGTTTGCTCAACTGGGAAAAATCCAAATGGGTTATTTACATTCAGTCTGAAATTAATGCACTAGAGCATTTTCAGATTCTGGGATATTCAGGGAAAGGAAAAGGAGGGTGGGAGGAAGGGGAAGGAAGAGAAATACCCAAAGCTCCTGAACACACCCAGGACACATCCAGCACAACTTTGCTTCCCTCCCGGAAAGCGTTGACCCTTGTGTCTCTCTGCTCACCTGGGCAATGCTTTGGATAAACAGTTTAGTTCTGGGACAATGAAGAATCTGCTCAAAAAGAAAATATTGGTTTCTATGCAAAGTTACTTCCTAAATGAAGAAAAAAAGGTAAAACAAAGCAAAAAAAAAAAAGCCCACAAAACCCCAAATAGCTTGCCAGCCTGGGAGTTGTTATTATTTGTTATTTATAGCCCTTGGGTGGGCAGGAAGAGAGGAATTTTAGGCTGGTCAGACAGGCCAGGACCAGCATCTGTCCAGTCTGTCCGTGTCTGGTGTTCGACCTCGGCTGAAAGTTCCTCCAGCAACAAAGTCCTGACTTCAGGTTTGGGGTGCAGACCCCATGCCAAGTTGTTCCTGCAAATCCCATCGCCCAAAGGTCCTCATTGACCCAACCAGCTCCTACAAAGGAGGCACAGACCAACTCTCATGGAAAAATTGCTCCTACCTGAGAGCAAGGACAGTGGGGTGGTGGGGACAAACCTGGAGAAGGGGTTTCAGGGAAGATAAGAAATAAAATGACTGCAAGAAGCACAGGCCTCTGTTGTTGCAGCAATGGTGAGGAACTACCCCTTGCACAGCAAGAATATATTTAATATACACAGATATTGAGGCAGGATTTGGGGCTGCAGCTGCAGGTTCAAGGGAAGACACAATCTCTAAGCTTAAACTGGAGACAACGGACAACGTGTCTTGCCCCAAGACACAAACCAAACTCAACAGGACCAGGTTTCTTCTCCCAGCTTCCAGGCAAGCCCATCTCCCAGTGTCAGGTCTGGCCTCTGCCTAAACCAAAGAGCAATGTACAATGTACAACACCTCAAACATCTTGTGGGGCCAAGGAGTGAAGAAAAGTGATGGGAAAAACCAAATGACCAAAGACTCAGCCTGAGGTTGAGTCAACTTTCATTGACTTTGAAGAACACTATTCCAGCTCAGTGCTCCCCAGTGCCAGCTAACACCCTGTGCTGGCCAGAAGGATGTAAAAGAAGGATGCAGGAGGAGATCCTGCGACATCCCAAGTGTCCTTAAGGAGAAGCAATTATCCTTGAAGCCTGGAAAGTGGCTAACGCAATGTCTATCAGATCCAAAGAGATTCTGGAAATTACAGAGCAAGGAGCCACACCACTGTGCTGGGGAAAATTATGGAGAGTCTAATTAAGGACCATGCCAGTGCAGTAATTGCGTAACCTTATGGGGTCAAACCAGCACAGGTTCTGCCGGGGAAAATTTGTGTCTTTCTAACCTGCTAAGAGTCCTTCAAAAAAAGTTAATTGAAGAGCAGATAAACGTGAGCTGGTGGACATCGTTATTAACAAGAATAATAATTTGCACTTACGCAGCACCTTTCATCCTGAGATCTACCCAGTGCATGGTTTTAAACCAGTGCCCATCACACATGACCCGAGCTCCATGTATTTTACATCAGCACAATTGCAGCTCTAAGCTGGTGTGAAATGGAGCTCAGTCTGATGGGGAAACTGAGGCATGTAAAAGAGATTTGCCCAAAGCAACATCCTATGGTGATGGAGGCCAAAACTTTGCAGTTTTCCTGGTGCTCAACTTCCCGTTGGCGTGCAAGCTCGTTAGGTTGGGTGTTCTTCTAAGCAAAGACCCCAAAGCAGCTTTGAAGGGGCTGGGATGAGGTGAACACAAGCTCTTCTGCAAAGACCAGGGCAGGGTTTGTGGGGCAGCAGCATGCTGCTCACTAAAGGAAGGCAGCGAGGTTGGCCAAGGATGAAGACATTCGGGTGGAGTGAGGAATTGCTCCTAGAGCCAACAAGTTGACCTGCTTCCTCGTGATGCGAAGGCGAAGCCGCTGCGGGGAACGCACCAGCACCCAGCCCTGGCGCTGAAAGCAGCAGAACCGGGTGAGCATCATCTGGGGGAAGGAGCTGGGGCCAGGAGCCTCCTGTGAACCCATGGAGAGCACCCCAAGAGAGGATGGGATGGGAGTGAAAGCGTTTCCCAAAGCTACTGCCCGCTCCCTGATCCTCCCCGTCGCAGAGCTGGGGATGCATCGGTGGAAAGACAACGGGATGGCACTGGGATGAGGGGGGAACCTGCCCCCCAAGCCAAACACCAAGTCCAACGAAGCTACCAAAGCCCAGCTGAAGATCAGAGATGGGCAACAGCGTGTGTGCATGTGGGAAAAACCTGAAGATTGAGATTTGGGGCAAAAAAATATCCCAATTACGCCATCCCTGCTGCTACCCAAGAGTAGCACCATTTCCACCAGTACAACACCAGTGCAGCAGCTGGGGGGGACGCAGGAAGGGGCTGCTGGCACTGGGAAGGACCCCGTGGTCCTGGGATGCTGCCGGTGCCCATCTGCACAGGGCACAGCTCTGGGAAAAATCAGGAAAACTCCAGAAAAGGCCGGGGGGAGAGCTTGGGATTCTGCGAGGAACAGACTCCAGCAGGCGCTTTCCAAGGAAATTCAATAAGGAGCTGGAGCGGGAGCAGGACGCTGGGGTGGCAAGAGGCACAGCCCCCAGGGCCTGCTTTGTTTTGCTCAAAATGAGAAACATCTGAAAAAAAAAAAGCCAGAAATCTGCTTTTTTGTTGTTGTTGTTGGGGTGGTTTTTTGTTGTTGGTTTTTTGTTTTTTTGGTTTTTTTTTTGAGTGTTGTCAAAGAAAACAAAGAAAAGAAAAACCGAAGCATTTTCATGAGTGGACAAGAAACTTGGAAAGGAAAACAGAAATGAGTGTTTTGGTGCAAAAAGTTTTTATCTAGGGGTTAAGAAAGAATAAATTTTGTTTGTTTTAGGGCTTTTTTTTTTGGTCTCCTTTGCACTTACAGGATGTCAGTTGTCAGTGAGCAAATCGAGGAGTTTCATTAAAACCAGTGCTAAGAAAAGCAAAGACCCTTTTATTTTGACCTTGCAGGGGGTTGCCTGTTTCTATCCCTTCTCCCAGGGCAGGACAGAGTCCCAGCACTGGGTACCCAACTCCTGCCCAGCCTCTCCTGCTCAGGGCACCCATGGGTGCTCAGGACCCCGAGCGGGGTGGCAGGCAGCCAGACCCTGGTATTTTTGGGCTGCGCTGGTGGGGCTGCAGCACACAAGAGTTTTCTGCCTCCTTTTACACCTCAAGGCAAAGTCCTTGGGAACAGGCACAAAGAATTAATGGAAAAAAACTGTGTGTGAGTGTCTCATCCCTGCCCAGCTCCGAGCAAAGAGCTACAGAGCTGCCAAGCCAGGACATGGATGTGGAGGGGGGACACGGTGGTGGCCCCACGCAGCAGATGGAAAGAAGGAAAGTGGGAGCAAGAAGAGTCAAATCCAAGGGAAAGCTTTTTCTTCTGGAGATGGATTTGCCTCCAGCATCTTTACATGGGTTTGGCTTCCCATTAGGAAAGCTCCTCTCCCAATGTCCCTGTTCCCCTTCCTCTTCCTCCCTGCGAAGGAAAGGAAGGACAAAAATCATCTCACCAGCCAAAGGGCTTTCTGGTTTGTTCCCATTTTCTGTTAATTCCTCAAAAAAATAATTATGACCCCACATACTCCAGACAGGCAGACAATTGCCTCTTCCCTCTTCCTCTGCAAACTACCTGGGACTATTTCAAGGGTTTGGTTTCCAACGTTCCCATCCCCCTGGGCAGGAGGAGGCTGCGATGGCACCGGGCCCATCTCTAGAGATGCCAAGGAACAAACTCCAGGAAATGGGCTTCATCTCAGGCTGGGAAATAGGACCAAGCATGACAAAGCCAACCTGACCCTGCCCACAACACACCAACGTGGGGCAAACCACTCTGGTACCTCAGTTTCCCTGTTTATTTCACAGTCTCAGCGTTACCAAATCAGCCGGTCTCATTTGCAAAGCATCAGAAAGGGAATCCAGTGAAAATTCCCAGGCTCTGTGGTGCGTGACAGAGCCCCTGGATGCTGCCCAAGTGATAATGGCTCTGCACCGAACGTCACGAGGCCAAACAAGCACCAAAGACAAACCAGACCTTGTCCATTCATTGCTCACCAAAAAAAAACCTCAAAAAGAAAGAGAGAAAGAGAAAGAGAGAAAGAGAGAAAGAGAGAAAGAGAGAAAGAGAGAAAGAGAGAAAGAGAGAAAGAGAGAAAGAGAGAAAGAGAGAAAGAGAGAAAGAGAGAAAGAGAGAAAGAGAGAAAGAGAGAAAGAGAGAAAGAGAGAAAGAGAGAAAGAGAGAAAGAGAGAAAGAGAGAAAGAGAGAAAGAGAGAAAGAGAGAAAGAGAGAAAGAGAGAAAGAGAGAAAGAGAGAAAGAGAGAAAGAGAGAAAGAGAGAAAGAGAGAAAGAGAGAAAGAGAGAAAGAGAGAAAGAGAGAAAGAGAGAAAGAGAGAAAAGTGATGTCAGCACAAATTCCAAAGCTCAAGACGTGCAACTGGAAAGCTGCTCTCTGAGACAGGACAGGGATATACTCTCAGTGTGAAGTTTGGCCCCTGGAGCTTGGGCAGATAAAAGTTGAGGGTGTCTTGGAGACCTCCCTGGTCCCCCAGCTTTGCACACTGCCAAAGTGGGGTCTAAAGGAGACAAATTTGGTTCAGGTCTGCTCGGGATCACCCACCCCAGGTCCACGCTCCCCTCCAGGAGGAGCTGGGGAAGGTGAGGGTGGGTTAGGAGCTGGCTTGTGCTGGAGGTGACACCCTTCCACCATGGGCACACTCATGGATGTCTCCAGGCTCCAGACATTGCACACCTTGGCTGGGTCCCACTGCTCCCGCTCAGGACACCAGTACAACTGGGAGGTTGAACCACATTCTACCTACACACCACTCCAGTGCAGCCAGTGGCTGGGAATGCAGAAAAGCAGCAAGGGCATTTTTTCCAACGCATTTAACTAAATCCAAACTACTTTTAAAAATAACCCACACTTGATCTTATAGCAGCTGGTGCACAGATCTCCTCCCAACCCAAGCTGGTGGCAAGTCCCCCCCAAAAAACCCCCTTTTTTTTGCATTAGGTCTGTACATTAACAGTTCATCATTTCCCATCATCATGGAGAGGAAATGGAATGGAAGGAAATCTAGAGAAATAAGCTCCACACAGGTACCCCAGAAAACAGGTACCCCAGAAAACAGGTACCCCAGCCCTGGGACACGCTGCAGCACAAAGCAGCATAAGAGTTCAGCCGGGAAGCGGAGCCTTCAGCATCCAGCTGGAAAAGCAGAGGGAAGAGAACAAGAGGATGTATTCTCCAAAACTTGGGCCCAGCCACGCTCACGGGCCAAAGCCAACATGGGGAGAGATCCAGCTGTGCTGAGCTCGGGTTCTGTGCATCCCCGTGCCCAGCGGCACAGCCCCTGCCCGCTGCCCGGCAGCTTTCGGAGCACACAGGGTGCTGGTCCTGGGGTGGATTTGGCCCCTTTTGTGTCTGTCAGACAACACACACCCCGGGGTGTTTCACCTCTCGCCATCAACCTCCTGCTCTGGAGTATTTTTCTCTCACATCAGGACTTTATTGAATACAGTTTCCGCACGTGAACTCTGGCAGGGACCGACCACCGTGGGACACCAGCACAGGTCCCCGTGAGCCAGGCAGAGCCACCACATCACCCGGACAACTGAGGGGCTCAGCTCTGCCTCTCCAAAACTTTTCCATCTACTTCTCCACGGCCTGATCCTGTTCCCCTACATCCCACCCAAGAACCCCAGGGAATCGCTGTGGGGTGGGGAAGGGATCTTGCCACCCCCAGCCCCAAAACAGCCCCCAGCCCCTTGCACCCGTCCCTCAGGGGGTGTTTTTAACCCTTTCAGCTTGTGCTGGCCCCACGTCCCGGCGTCCCCGTGCGCTTGGCTGAGTTACAGAAACTGCTGCAAAGTTTGTGCTGTGAATTCCCC
>NW_010292740.1:603-1582 GCF_000700745.2 Antrostomus carolinensis | reverse complement strand
GACCCCATCATAAAAGGCACCAGATTTGTCAGGCAGGATCTGCCCTTGGTGAAGCCATGTTGGTTGTCACCAATCACCTTCTCATTGGTGACATCTAACCCATGTGCCTGAGCAGAGTTTCCAGGAGGATCTGCTCCATGATCTTGCCTGGCACTGAGGTGACACTGACCGGCCTGGAGTTCCCCGGCTCTTCCTTGTCACCCTTGTTAAAAATGGGGGTGATGTTCCCCTTTTTCCATCTGCAGGAACCTCACCAGACTGCCAGGACTTCTCCAATGTGTCCCTGTGGGGCACAGGGTTGGGGACATGGAGCTGGGGAAGGGTTTGGGGTGATGGGACTGGGGATGTGGGGTTGGGGACAGAGGGTGGAGACATGGAATGGGGGACACAGACTTGGGGATGGAGGTTGGGGACATAGATTGGGGGACACAAGTTGGGGACACTGGTTGGGGACCCAGATGGGGGATGTAGGTTGGGGACATGAGCTTGGGGACAGACTTGGAGATGTTGACTGGAGATGTGGGGCTGGGGACACAGGGTGGGGATGTGGCCTTGGGGACAGGACTTGGGGACACAGACTTGGAGATGTCAACTGGAGATGAGGAGCTGGGGACACAGGCTGGTGACACAGGGTGGAGACATGAGTTGGGGGACACAAGTTGAGGACATGGACTTGGGGACAGGGGTTGGGGACACCCCAGCCCTCTGCCAGCCGGGTGGGTTTCACCCTGAGCTGGGTGCGGGGCTCAGGGTGCCCATGGTGGGTGGGGGACGACGACATCGGGGTGACACCACCCCGACCCCCATCAGCACCTTCCCCAGCCCCAGTGGGGCAGGATCTGGCCCCAAACCCCCCACCCTGCAGCAGGTCCTGGTGGATCCCAGTGGATGATCCTGGTGGATCCCAATGGGTGCTGGTGGATCCCAGTGGATGATCCTGGTGGATCCCAGTGGGTCCTGGTGGATCCCAGGGGGTGAT
>NW_010292740.1:0-385 GCF_000700745.2 Antrostomus carolinensis | reverse complement strand
CGATCCCGGTGGATCCCAGTGGATCTTGGTGGATCTCAGTGGATGATCCTGGTGGATCCCAGTGGGTATTGGTGGATCCCAGCAGGTCCTGATGGATCCCAGAGGATGATCCTGGTGGATCCAAGCAGGTCTTGGTGGATCCCAGTGAAGGATCCTGGTGGATCCCAGCGGGTCTTGGTGGGTCCCAGCAGGTCCTGATGGATCCCAGCAGGTCCCGGTGGATCCCAGCAGGTCCCGGTGGGTCCCAGCGGACGATCCCGGTGGTTCCCGGCTGCCCCGAAGGGGTTAAGGAGCAGCAGGTGCCTTTCCCGAGTCCCGCCCACCCCGTTCTCCTCCCCCAGGTCCTGGATATAATCCCAGAGCTGCTGCCCCCGCCCTGGATCCG
>NW_010292739.1:0-2300 GCF_000700745.2 Antrostomus carolinensis | reverse complement strand
CACAGTGGACAGTCCTTGGACAAGTTTTCCCGAGGAGCGATTGTGTACTATGGCTGCAAGGATGGCTACGAGATGGGTGGGAACGGGTCCATCAACTGTACAGAGGCCGGGGTGTGGAGCAGGACCCTGCCCCGCTGCCAATGGTGGATGCTTCACTGCCAGGTGTTGGGCTGGCAGGAAGGGGGCTGGATGTCCTGGTGTAGGAACGATGCAAACAGGCTCATGGCAGCGATGAGAAGGGAGGGGGCTGTGTGTGCAGGATCTGGCCCGTGCACTGAAGGCTAAAGGATGCTGTTCATGTTCCCCACAGCAATCGGTTGTGAGATACCCGAGGTGCAGAACGGGAAGGTCCACGGGCTGCAGGGCACTTACAAAGCTGGAGAGACTCTTCAGTTCAGCTGTGACGCCGGTTATGCTGCAGAGGACACCTACAAGACCCGGTGCCAGCCGGGGGGCACCTGGGATCCGCCGGTGCTCATCTGTGAGAGGGGTGAGAGTGGATGCCCGCTGCTGCCCGAGGGCAGCTCTGCCCAAGGGTGCCCCTTGCAGGCAGGAGCAGCGTGTGCTCCTGCTGTGATGGAGCCATCGCTGTGATGGGCTTGAACCCATCAATGTGGCATCACCATCCCCTTCCTTTGCATGCTATTCCCTCACTGAATTAGACCTTGTCTCCCTGTCGCAGTCCGACCATGCCCCACACCTCCAGGAGTCGCCAATGGAAATCACAACGGCCAGGGCAGAGGTTTTTTTACCTTGGGCATGTCTGTGACGTACACCTGTGATCCCGGCCACTACCTGGTTGGCAACGCCGTTGTGTTCTGCAAAGCATCTGGGAATTGGAGCCAGCCCAGCCCTCGCTGTGAAGGTGGGTCTGTGTCTGTCACCTCAGGGGAGAAGCTCATGGTGTGGCTCTAAGCACAGGGGACACCCTGACCGTTGCAACCAGATCCTCAGAGAAGGTGCATCCCATGTCGTGTTGCATGGTATAAATTAATTTCAAGCCCTTCTGTTGGAGAATGTGGGGCTGGGGGGGTTCACGAAGGTGTCGTGTAGATTTTGTTCTTGCAATATTAACAGCCTGTGGCCTTTTTGTTTCCTTCCGACTCCTTTTGCATATCACTTTGGCACATTGTCCTTTCCAGTGACTGTCTGTGTAAATCCAGAGATAGAGAATGGAAGGCAAGTTCATGGTCAAGGATTTATCTCCGCGCCTGGGCAAGCGGTGACATTTCAGTGTCACGGGGGTTACAGCCTGCAAGGCAGTGCTCAAATCTTCTGCCAGGAGGATGGCAGCTGGCAGCCTCCTGTTCCCATCTGCAACAGACTGTTCCATTCCCAGGAGTTATCAAACAGACCTGAACTTCCAGGTAAATCATGACACTCCTGCCTAGGGGTACTCTACTATCTTATCCCCTCTAATCCTGTTTAAAAAAGTAATTAAACCCTGTGAGTGGAAGATTTAAGTATATCCCGGGAATCAGAACCTGATCCTCTGAAATCCTTTGGGAAAATATGTTATGTTTGTTTAATAATGGTTATATTAATCAAAATAAACCATTTAGTTTGCAAAGCAAACTAAACACCTTTCCTCATCACAGTTCTCATTCTGTTCTTGCACCGAGAGTGCCTCTCCTGCCTGATTCTCATGTCTGTTTTCTTTCTCAATAGGTGGTTGTGGTGCTCCTACCAGGTTACACTTTGCTGAGCTAAATGAGGAGCATAAAAATGAGATTGATTTTTCTGTTGGGAAGACTGTGCAATACACTTGTCGACCTGGATATGCTAAACACCCAGGAATGTCACCTACTATTACCTGCCTTGAGAGCGGAGCGTGGTCAGAAGCACTAGAGTTCTGTAAAAGTGAATAGCTCCTTGATTTGGTGTCGGTTGTTCAAGAAGGAATATAGGTGCTAGGTTCTGTCCATGCTGCAAAAACCTTACCTGTATTCTGGTGTTCAATTAGTATGTGACTAGTAAAGCCATGTAACTTCATGAGATTTGAAACCCATTTTGGGGGGGTAACTGGAAATGTGGGCAGATTACTGGAGTAATAGTTGCATCTGCTGCAACTATTAGATGGAGAGAAGCCTAAAATGAGGTGTTTTTTTTCCTTCCCCAGAGAAACAGTGTGGTCATCCTGGTGAACCTGTGAATGGGAAAATTATTTTCCTAACGGATCTCCTGTTTGGGTCACAAGTGGTCTACAGCTGTGAAGAAGGGTAAGTCCTGGTTTTGGTTCCTGCTTAAAACAGCAAGGAGAGATGGATTAGGTAAGTGTCCCCCCTTCCCCCCCCCCCATA
>NW_010292738.1:31488-43601 GCF_000700745.2 Antrostomus carolinensis | reverse complement strand
TTCTCAGGATTATTTCCATTTTAAAATGTGTTTAATGTTAGCTTCCAGGAATCTCTTTCAAGTACAATGCAGTCATTTCTGAACATACATGTCAGTATATACATTCAAATGAGAAAAAGTCTAAAAAGAATGACTATATAAAACCAGGAGTAACCAGCTGTTTTAAAACATCTTATTGGTTTATTCTTAAATTTTTTAAAGAATTTGTCTGTTCTTTAGTAATGGCTTTCCAATTTTTTGATAGTATGTGTAAAAATGCAGATGTAAAACTTAAAAGACAAACTCTGTTTCATTTGAAAACAATTCCATAAATACAAGAACATTTGTGATGGAAATCAACTTTATGTCCTCACATGTGAAAGAAAATATTAATTTCACAGAATTTGTAATGTCTTTATCTGAAATCATTACTCTATGTGAAAAATTGGTACTTTTATAGTTAAAAACAACTTCAACATTTTATCTGCTTAAACCTTTATTGTGGGATTAAATTAATCTTATCTTTAAATTACTGTTTCTCTTTATTGACTTCAAAGGGAGAGTATGGTTCAGTGTAGGCATTTAAATGTGGCTATTTAAAGTGTAAATAACTGAGTTTAAAGTACAATGATCTCGCATGATTTATTAGTTAAAATTTCAAATCTCAAATGCAGATAAACTTTAGTCATGTAAAGTGCTAAAAACAGTAAGATGTGACCTGAAATGTGTTTCAAGTAGGGGATTGTTCTGTTATTCAGAAGACACTGTAAGAGTTCATCACTACACTGCCAGGAAAAGCTGCTCCAAGCTATTCACCATTTGAGGATTGCCTAAGTAATGCGCACTTCAGTAACCTCCAGGATTTGGCTCACACCATCACGCCTGCGGTGAGGGAGGAAATGCAGACGTTGCAGCCTGCCAACTTTTAGGCTGGCTAGTGGTTGCCTCTGGAAGAGGGAATATCTAAATGTGTTAGCAGTCTAGTCTTCTGAATCCTTTGCAATTAATATCAGATTTGTTTCTTGAAGTGTATTGTCTTGTTTGTGGTGCTTTTTTTTTGCTTTTTTTTTCTCCTTTTAACTGTTCAACACATAGTAATAGATCTACTTCAGGCATGCTCCTAGTCATTTTGCTCATCGTTGCCTATACACGTGCAAGAATTTTCTCTCAATATCCATTATCTATGGATTCATCATCCTTCTGCATTAACTGTATACCTTTAGTTTATATGCACTTAGTATCCATACAAGGCTTTACTTGGAAAATCAAAAAAATACCCAAAGACTGGGACGTGGTGTCAGGAACTACCAAAGCTGAAAAAATATGGAAATTGAAGATTGTTTTGAGACTGCATAGAAAATATTCCAAGCAGTGAGTCTGAGTAAACTTGAATAAACCTTGTGTTTATTTTAATCCAAGTATATAATTTCTTTTTTCGTAAAGTATTTGTTACTATTGTGCTTATTTAGTTTTTAATTTTACTTTTTAGCTGTAATTGTGTTTCCTTGTTTTCCAGTATTTCTGCCCATAACAGAGGGCATGCAAATATCTAAATAGTGATGTATTGAAATAATAAGACAAAATTAATGGAGCATTAACATTACTTTTAATTAAGGTAATAATGATCTTTAGTTTTGTTCGGTCTAATCCCATTTTAATATAATCCTGGCTTTTTTGGTGATATTGACCTCTAGAACAATTGTAACTGCCATCTTTCCCCAGATGTTCTTCAAATTCATGGCATGGAAATAGATTTTTTACATCTTTTCATTAGTTTAATAATGACATAACTATCTCGTACTGCAAATTGTACCTGAGCTATTGGCAATATGTTATTTCCTGGTAAAACTCCTTTATTAAAAATGCTGTATGCATTGATACAGAAATTGTGAAAAGAGCATTTCAGTTTTGCACAGTGATCAGGATAAAGGTATTTTCAGAGATTTTTCAGTAAATTGTTGCCAAAATGAGTTTTAGTGTAATTCTTCATTTTCATACAAACTTTAATATGCCCAATGACAACTCATTATTAATTGTGTAAATAATGTATCTGACAAACTTCTACAGAGACAAATTTAAGATAGAAACTATTGTATACATAGGAAATAAAATAGTCAGATAAAGTGCAGACACTTGCAGAACAACAACTTACATTTGTAAAAGTATGTGTATATTTTTCTAGAACTTTTTGCAAGTTGACAATATTGCCTGAAATTTCCCAGAGAAAAGCTTTTTTATGAAGGCATCCCAAAAGTTTAAGAATAATAGGAACTGCATGTAAATTTAATCTAGTCCTCTGCTCTGTTTGCAACTCCTACTTTGTCACCTCCGGGGCTCGCAGTTCTTACACCCTACGTGTCATTTATTTGATATATGATCTTTAGGAAAAGTTAATGACTGTCTTTCTAAAACTGTTTTAAACACTGACTGCAATGTTTGTTTCTCGGAAAGCGGTAGCAAAACCATTGTTTGTCTCACTTGAGTGCACCTTTTGCGGATTTCTGTACCTCCAGATATTGGCTACGCCCATGTATTCAGCTGGCCAAGACAACCCTTCCTAAGGGAGCATATCTCTGTTTACTTGAACGTCCTTTATTTACACCTTACAGCCAGCCGTGGGCCAGAGCTTTCTGTTGTGCAATACCCTGAAGATGTCAGTGTGCTCCTTAACTCCACGGTGTGGATGCTGTGTGTATTTGAGTACCCCAGTGAGGAGAACGAAGAGCCAGTTGTGTACTGGAGGAAAGGCCCCGACTACCACAACCAGCAGAGCCTCCGGCCGAGCCCTGGCGCTGGCAGCCCACAAGTACACATTACAAAGAATCCCCTCAGGGGATTCTCCATCTTAAAACTGAGCAACGTTGACCAGAACGCGAGCAACTCCTATTTCTGTGACGTGACACTAACTCAGAAAATACAGGGCAAACGTGGAAACGGCACCAAGCTGACAGTGCATGGTAAGGAGCATTTGGGAGTGACAGAAATGGACTTGATATGTGCAAAGTGAATTAGTTTCCTTCATCCTTACTGCCTTCTCTCCCACCACTAGCCTCTGCCAAAGGAAGAGTGGGAAAAAGCAGTCTACAGTCGTGTGAGTAGAGGTGGTACACGCCTTATGTGTGAACAATTCATACAGCTGGACAGACAGACTCCTCAGGGACAGAGACTTTTCTTTGGATCTAAACCAGTTCACTGTGCAGTATAACACTGATTCTATATTTTATATATTCTAAATATTTTATACATGTATATATATAGCATTAATTTTTAAAATATATATATTTTAAATATTTTTCTTAATATTCTCCACAAACATTTGCTGGATCTTTATTTTACTCCATATCAAACCAAACAAACAAACAAAAATCAAATCCCTGACAATCTTTCCTTATCTTTTTTTATAATTTTCTTCACTCTTTATAAGCCAATGGTCTCTTCTGAAATATGTAGTTTGTGCTTCCTCTTCCAGTTTCTAACATATGAACAGTAAATACACACAGCAGTGTGAGAATTTTTAGAAAGAGCGTACAGGAAAGTAGGGATATGTGGGAGCGAAACTTTCTTTCCATTTGATTGTAAAGTAATTTACAACACTTTATAACTCTTTCCTTTTCCCTGTCCTCAAATTGTCCAGTTTCCATAACCCTGCTGGGGATGTGACCTCAGTGACAGAGATAGATACACTATTTCAGATGACACAAGTTTTCTCCATGTGGACTTTCCAGACTAGCAAACGGTAAATCTCTCTCATTCTAGATTTTACATTATGTTTAACAATTCTCCTGAATCCCGAGAAAATCATAGCGGACAATGAAACTCTTCTGAGTATCACGCCATAAGCATAAGCTTGCTCTAGTGGGATTTTTGGGGATTTTTTAATTCTTTTGGTTTTGGTTGGTGGTTTGGTTTTTTTTTTTAAGAAAGAAGAAAAAGTTGTCTGGAATGCAGTAAGATAACTGTCCTTTAGATTGGCTTTTTCATCATCACCTAAGGATTTGCTACACAATAAAGATGTTTTTGGATATGCCACTTTTAGTAAACTGAGAATTTTGTTTATTATCCATCTCTTAAGTAGCTTACGCAGGTTCAAAAATCTCATGTCTGAGGTAAAAAGAAGGCAACAGGTCCCTCATGAGAAGCTTAATGTTTTAGCCTGAAAAAACAGTGAAAGAAAATATGATAAAAATAAAGACAACTGTGTTGCCTGGTCAGTCCTCACTAATCCTTCAAATAAAATCTTATCAGAAAAGCAACTTTTTTTCCTTTTTCAAATACTTTTTTTTTTTTTCTCTTTGTTTCAGATTTCAAATGCAAAGACTGTATAAGATCAGATAAGACCTGGTGGGGTTGGTTCCTTCTTCTTGGATACACCATCTTTGTCACCATAGTTATCATAGCTTTCGGTGTAAGTAATATTTTCAGGAATAAATACTACAAACCTCATGATGGGTGGTATCTTCTGATGGAAAGAAATTATAAGAAGATTAGCCTGAAGTAAAAAGTCACTGTTTTCTGATAACTAAATATAATCCCCCACCTGCTAATATTTTGAGGGCATAGCTGTGGGGGGGGTGGGGAGGGGGGGAAAGGAAGTTGTGATATATAGAGAAATTATATCTGTCTTTTTCTGCATTTGCTGACAAGTGAGAACCATGTTGCTGGCTGAACTTTTTACTTTTACCTGGAAACAAAAAAGAATGAGAAAAAAATTGCCTAAGTGATTAGCAGTTTGAAAGACATCCTGTTCCCTTCACAGTTCTGGGCTCAAGCTCTTAACTTCATGAGCTCCCCTGGACATACATCAATGTCCGCTCATCTTTTGTCTTACTCGTGTTCCATCCAACTAACCAGTCATTGCAGGCCCACTTCCACCCACTAGTTGGTACAGGCCACTGCCTGACATTTACTTACCCAGCAACTTGAAAACTTGAAAATATCTTGCAAGAGAAGGAGAAAACATTTTTTTTGATACAAAATTGTCTAAGCCTAGGCTGATCTCTTATGCTTCACATGATATTTTAAAAATCCTTCCCTCTTTCCTAGTTGTGGCTTTGTTCCCCACTTCAGGAAAAACTTCATAATCATTTTAAACAATTATGTTTTATGGAATCAAAACCTAAAAAGCCAGCTATTAATGAGTAGCTCTACTTTGATCCTACTTGGGAATAACCTTTATGCAAATAAAACCATTTGGAAGGAAATAAATGTAAGCTGAAGAAATCTGAGCTACTCCATAACTTGATGAAATTAAGCATCACAGTCTTTGAAGGCATAGATGGTGCTACACTTATGCCTAACCCTCAACAGTACAACATGTTTTGCTTATATTTACAAGGTCCTTACTTGCAAGTGTAATTCAAAGATTATCATTTATAGGAGACCTAAAAAATTCCTTGTGCTTCACCAACAATGTCTCTCCTCAAAATCACTATTGTAGAGTCCCTTAAAAATTAACAAACATAGGTTAAATTGGACCAAGAGGGAATAGGTACCAAACTTAACAGGCTTAGAGGAAGAAAACTTAGCTCTTGAGGAATCAACATGGTTTTAAACCAGTAGCTATTTTAAGTCCAGAAAGACCGATCTTTCAGGCAGCCGAGTCTTGAGTGAAAGGCAGTATTTCCTTCAACTTGTTTTCTCTTTCTCAGCTTGTGCAGTTTCAAGGGGCTACTTCAGTGTCACTGAACCTGTCATGGTGGCAACAGCTCCTGTCTGCTGATACTGCTGCACAGCCAATAACCTAATTATTATATAAGACTCAGTGACATAAGTTACAACACTTACAAAGACATTTACAGTATCTGATTGCCCTTCTAGGTCAAGTGAGGTTTGGGTTTTGTGTTCTTTAACAACCAGTTGTTAAATAGTGTTACCTCAAAGCCACATCAAAACCAGAAATGTTCACACAGTTCAAACAGTAGGAGACAAGATATGTGTATTTAGGGAGACAGCAAACGTATGCCAGAGAGCGATTTCTTTATTTCGATAAAATAGTGTCAGAAGCCTGCCAGAAGCCATTTCACATCTGAACACACGAAGTGAGCCAACCTAGTCTTTCTTAAAATGAGTCACTGTGAGCACAATTAGAAAGCAGTAGCAAATACTACTTGGGTCTGTCTGGGATGAAGTTTAACTGTCTTCATAGCAGCCCGTGTGGTGCTGTGTTTTGGATTTGTAGTTAAAACAGCGTTGGTAACGTACCAATATTTTGGCTGAATAGTGCCTGAATGGCATCAAGGCTTTGTCTTTTTCTCATTCTGCTGCCCCAGTGAGGAGGCTAGGGGTGGGCAAGAGGCTGGGAGGGGACACAGCCAGGACAGCTGACCCCAAGCAAACAAAGGGATATCCCATACCATACTTTGTAATGCTCAGAAATAAAAGCTGGGGTAGGAGAAGAACAATTGGTTTGGGTTTTTTTTTGCTTCTGAGGTGACCATTGCTCAGAGACTGGCTAGGCACTGGTCTGCTGGATGGAGATGGCGAGTGATTTCCTCTGCATCACTTGTTGTTTTATTGGGTCTCCTTTTCCCTCTCTCCTTCACCTGTTTAATTGTCTTATTGTGACTCACGAGGTTTTTCACTTTTGTTCTTCATATTCTCTCCCCAGTCCCACTGGGGATGGGAGAGTGAGCAGCTCTATGGGTGTTGAGCTGCTGGTCAGGGTAAACCCACCACACAGACCGACACTGAAATTTATAAAATTTGGAATTTTATAAATTTTAAAGGCAATTTCTTTAGTAAACATCAAATGCTTCCTGTTATGAAAATGTACATTGCGTCAAAATCAGAGTATACACTAACCAAAATGGCACTAGATGACTTAAAGGCCCTTTGACCCTTACAGGTCACTGTTTAAATATGGCGTGACATGGCTGGTTAAGTCCTTCAGGGTGCTTCTGTATGGAGCTGTTAACCTGGAGAAGAGGCCTGACCTGCATTTTCTGAGTCTAAATTCCTCTCAGTTGTTCCCTTGCTTCTCACTTCTGCCAGCTTTTTCTATGCTTCAGACTAGGGCACAGCAACATGCTATCCCAATGACACCTGTGTGACAGTTGTATCTGCTTTATGGAGAAACCATTATGGCAGTCACTTGGGTTTTCTTCCCAAAAGAAGACACCCATCCCACCCACTCTCCAAAAAAATTTCTTATGCTTTGTAAGAATAAAGAATGAACAAAAATGTCTCTCCCCCTACTCCCATGCTGTATTTTTTCTAAAGTAACAGCATACATACATCTTCAGAGATAGCACTGGGAACTTGAGAGGTATTAAATGAAATCACTGTTACACAGCTGGACACACTTTCAGCCTATTTCTTGAGCATAATATGAAACAAACTGTAAAGGCTTAGAATTCAGCATAGAATAAGCTAATTCACTGAAATAAATTAATGTTTGATATTATTTCTTACTCTTATTTTAAACCAAAATGTAATATAATTGTTTTGCTGTATCATAATAGCCCACATCTGACCATGTTCTACTAGTTTATTAAGTCAGAATAAGATAAGCAATAAAATAAAAACTAAATATGTATTAGTATCTTAGCTTACATATCACTAACTTTTATTAATAATAATAATAATCATGAATTGTCTGTCAGTTGATGGTGTAGTTAAAATTAGTATTTCCACGTTTTATTTTGACTGTGATATGCAAAACAATTTACCAAAAAAAAAAACCGAAAAACAGAATAAATGCTGGATTGCTATCCCAGTAAAGCTGGTAATATTTTCTCTAAAAAGATGGGGTATCTATTGGTAACATATCTACTGCTTAACAATATATTTTGTGGAATATTGCAACAGATTCACCAGTGCTGTAAAAAGTGCAAGAATGAGTCAAGAAATACAGATAGCAGTGTTACCCTGCCAAATGAATGGATTTATGACCAGCCATCCAGACCAGTTAATAATGGGTTTAATCAAGAATATGAAGATATGTCACTAATAAGAACTTTCAGTGACAATGGAAGGAAAATGATATGAAAAACAAGGTGCGTGCAGTTGTAACTGAGATACAAGCATGTGTGATGTGTGCTACTTCTATCAAGGTAGAAAAGAAACATACATACAAATCACTTCATTAACTTGTAATGTTTTTTGTTCAAGGAGTTTTTTTCATAACTTCAAACTAAAGACATTACCAATCCATGCAGCTACAAATGAAATGAGTTTTAGCTTATATAACTATCATCAAAATACTTTAAAAGCTAAAGGTGTTCAAACCTCTTTTCAATGCCAACAAATGTGACCATACACATAGTTTTTTTCTACTTCCAACACAAGGACAAAGTTGAAATTTTGTTTTTAGCCAGGTTAAGACAGCTTCTTTGCTTTACAAATGCAATTCTGTAATACAATGTCTGTCCACTGTAATGACAGATTTAAAGAATAATTTGTCAGAGAGGAATTCCTCACATGCTCCCAGCACACTCTCTGCCCTTATTCCTAACTCCTTACACATCCCTCACATTTACAAATCCCTGCAACTTCACCCACTCTTAACTACTTCATCAGCTATGCCACTCATAATGCATACTGGGTACATGCATCTCACAATAGAATGAAAATACTTAACGTGTTTTTAAAAGTTGTAACTTAAATGTTTGCTGAAGAAGCATTAATTACTGAAATTATCTTAACACATAGATAGGCTACATAGATATAAGTTTACTGTTTATGTACCATATCCAAGATTGTAATATAAAATATTTTTATTATAAAATATATTTTATACTTGTTTTAAAGTGCTTAGAATACCTGTGGAATCCATGTAAATAACAGCAATAGAACTAAGCTGCATAGAAAAAGCTTATCATAATTTGCACGGTAATGAAGCACTTGAGGAAGTGCTGCCTTGGCAGAGTTATGTATGTGTGACTTGAAGTAAATTAATACTTTGACAAAGTATTTGAATTGTTAAAAAT
The DNA here is from genome assembly GCF_000700745.2 of Antrostomus carolinensis. NCBI lineage: Eukaryota > Metazoa > Chordata > Aves > Caprimulgiformes > Caprimulgidae > Antrostomus > Antrostomus carolinensis. The sequence continues at coordinate 34,695 of NW_010292738.1, read as the reverse complement.
TATGTTTTCTCTTTTTTTTTCCCAGTCAAACATTGCAAGCTGAATACTGTGTTTCAAATTTGCTTACCATTGCAAATATATTATGTGAAAGGAAAGCGTTCATAGAATAAAGTTACAGCCTTATACATTAATTGTGCAGTAGTTATAAAAAGTGATTAAACTCTTGTTTGCTTAAAAGGGGACAGCAAGTCATATAGTTGTCACTATACATTAAGAAGTGGATGCACACTGCTAGCTGGATTCATTTTCAACTTCATCACTAGCCTCTTTTTCTAAAACAGTTCCTTATTCTATCGGTAAAAATGCCAACTAAAATAATTTTCATTTAAGAAACTGATCTGAGCATTTGATTCCTTTTGGTCAGTGCTGGCTAATACACTTAGAAAAAGTGAAGTGTGACTTTCAGATAGATTGTGCTTGAGCATTTGGAGAAGGGAAGGACAATCATGAAGATTTTTTTATTTTATTACTATTTTTATTTGGACAGTAGGAATTAAACAATGGTCTTCCCTCCTCCTCTAACTAAACTGGGAACTGGCTGCATCTGCAGTCATACATATTTAGGTTTCCAGAATCAGTAAATCAAACTCTAATTGTAGATGTAAATATGCAACTAATTTCTTTTCCAGTGAAACTATCTTCAGAAGCACTTCAAATTTTCTATTTTAAGAATCTTTTAAAAATAAAATCCTCATTGCACATAATATATACCTAACTCCTTATTTTAAAGCTAAAATTATAAATTGGGTTAAATATTAACAGGTTAAATACGGGGAATGTTTACACATTTAACATGGAGGCTTAGAGGAGAAAGAAATAGCCTATTCCATCCTTTAAAATGAGAGGTGTGAAGTTCAACTTAGCCAAAGATGCAGTTCTGTGAAGAGAAGAACTGAAGGCAGCAGTCACTGAACCAAAGTCATCTTCAAGTACAAGAAGCACAGAGGTCAATGCGTTCAGTGAAACCTTCCAGCTCCATCATTTCGGCAAAAATGATAAGAACTCATACCTAACCTAGCAGACATAACTAGAAGGTGCATTTAAAAAGCATCTCATTCGGATAACTCATATACTCTAATGGGGCTGTTTTCTTTCCACTTTATAACACTGCCTCCACTTCAGATCAATGGCCCTTCAAATGAAGGTCAAGGTGATTTCTGCACTTCTTCACATGCTTCTGAGAAACAGCTGGGCTATTTTCTACATAGTACTTCCAAAGAAGTGGGAAAGGTTAAATATTCAGAAAGTTCTGGGGGACTGAAAAAAAAAGTAATAGGTAATATCTTCCATCATCTAACACCAACAGCACAAGGAAAGGAAAAAGACGTTATTTGTTATATTGCAGTCAGCAAGGTCATGGATTTTTATGGCATCTTAACACAGAGTGAAACATCAGGACTGAATTCAGAAAAAATTTAGAACACAAAAAATTCTTAATGTTAGACATGTGAAATACCACTTTTTTCCATTTATACTTATTCTTTAAAAAGTGCACATTGTAGTGTCAAGAATGTTAATATTTAGATGAAATTCTGTAAGTCAAAGAATCACAGAAACATTGGTTAGAGGGGACCTCTGGAGATCATGTATTCTAACTCCCCTACTCAAGCAGGGTAAAATAGATCTGGTTGCACAGGACTACGCCCAGACAGCTTTTGAGTATTTACAAGGAGGAAGACTCCATAGCTGCTCTGGGTAACCTGTGGCAGCGCTCAGTCACTCATAGCAAAGTGTTTCCTGATGTTCAGATGGACCCTCCTGTGTTTCAGGTTGTGCCCGTTGCCTCTCGTCCTGTACCTGGGCACCACTGAAAAGAACCTGTCTTACTTCCTTTCTTCCTTCCCATCAGGTATTTATAAAAATTGATAAGATACCCCTGAGCCTTCTCTTCTCCAGGCCACACAGTCACAGCTTTCTCAGCCTCTCATACATCAGATACTCCAACCCTTTATCACCTTTGTGGGCCCGCAGTGGACTTACTCCAGTAAATCCATAACTTTCTTGTACTAAGGAACCCAGAACTGGACCAAGTGCTTCAGATGTGGTCTAGCCACTACTGAGTAGAGAGGAAGGATCACCACCTTTGAACTGCTGATGATGCTTTGCCTAATGCAGGGCAGGATGCTGTTGGCAGCCTTTGTCATGAAAGCACATTGCTGGCTCATGGTCTGTTTGTTGTCCCCTGTACTCACAGGACCTTCTGTGCAAAGGAGATGCAGGACTTCGTATGTCCCTTTATTGAACTTGATGAGATTCTCTTCAGCCCAGTTCTCCAGCCTGTCCAGGTCCCTCTGGACTATGAATTTACCTTCAATTCCAAGTGATTCAAAACAAGGGTCAAGTTCATTACCTAATATATGAAGGATGGAGTCAGCTCTCCAGGAACTGCAGACAGAACTGCTAATTTTAGTAGGACTCAAGTTTACCTTCAAATCTCCTGAATACATACTCTGACAGGAAACATAGAATCATAGAATCATAGAATGGTTTAGGTTGGAAGGGACCTTAAAGATCATCTAGTTCCAACCCCCCTGCCATGAGCAGGGACACCTTACACTAGATCAGGTTACTCAAAGCCTCATCCACCCTGGTCTTAAACACTTCTGAAGGAAAAATAACTGAAAGAGTAACTCCCAATTACTCAATCCAGCATTAAGGATTGTTACATATATCCTCAGCTAGGAGTTTAACAGTAATCACAGATTTCAAGATGTATTGTGTATAAATACATCTAGAATGTGGAAAACTGCTCTGAAAATACATCATAGAAATTTCAAACCCCAGAAAAAATGTACATAACAACAGCATTGTGGTGGGTTGACCCTGGTTAGATGACAGATGCTCACCAAAGCTGCTCTATCACTCTCCTTCCTTAACTAAACAGAGGAGAGAAAATATAACAAAAGGCTCATGGGTCGAGATAAGGACAGAGAGAGATCACTCACCAGTTACCATCATGGGCAAAACAGACTCAACTTGAGGAAAATAAATTTATTATCAATAGAATCAGAGGAGGATAATGAGAAATAAACCCAAATCTTAAAACACCTCTCCCCACCCCTTCCTTCTTCCAAGGGCTTAACTTTCCTCCTGATTTCCACCTCGTCCCCCACAGTGGCACAGGAGGAGAGAGAATAGGGGTTGGGGTCAGTTCACCTCATGTTGTTTCTGTCTCTCCTTCCTCCTCAGGGGGAGGACTCCTTCCCC